>NC_091958.1:51626494-51768994 GCF_031021105.1 Erythrolamprus reginae
GGAAGTGTTTTTAATAGGAAAGTGAACACAAGAACAAGGAGACACAATCTGAAGTTAGTTGGGGGAAAGATCAAAAGCAACATGAGAAAATATTATTTTACTGAAAGAGTAGTAGATCCTTGGAACAAACTTCCAGCAGATCGTGGTAGATAAATCCACAGTAACTGAATTTAAACATGCCTGGGATAAACATATGTCCATCCTAAGATAAAATACAGAAAATAGTATAAGGGCAGACTAGACTAGGACCATGAGGTCTTTTTCTGCCGTCAGACTTCTACGTTTCTATGTTTCTACCCTTGGTTGACCAAAAAGAGAAGTTCATATGAAAAGAAAAAAAACCTGTCACTTTTTCTTTCCAATTATTGAATGCATATGTTTATGTGTATGTTTCTTAAAACATACCGTACTTAAAAGTAAAATAAAACAATAAAATCACTACATGTAAGTCATCAAAGTTACAATAGCTCCGGAAAAGTTTTTTTAATAGCCTCTTAAAGCACTTCCAGCTATTGTAAAATGCTGTGCCAGTATCCATGATCCCATGATTTTTTTGGCAAACTATTTGCACTTATGACCAGTTGCCAAGCCCCTCTATGATTGGGTGATCACTATTGCAATCTTTTCATAGAATCATAGGGCTGGAAGGGATCTTGGATGTCTTCTAGTCCAACCTCTGCCCAAAGCAGAAGGTTTTTATGCCATTTCTAATAAATGGATGTCATATCTTTTGTTGAAAACCTTGAAAAGCATCATCTCCTGGAGGCAAAGCTTTCCATTGATTAATCATTCTTACTATTAGGAAATTATTTCTTATTTCCCAGCTGAATCTCCCTCTGACAAGTTTCTACTCATTGCTTCTTGTCCTGCCCTCAGGTGCTATGGAAAGTAAACCAACACCCTCTTCCTAGGATAACCCTTCAAGTATTGAAAGACTGATATCATTCTTCTCTGAGCCTACTCTTCACTAGGCTAAGCATATCTACTGTAGTTTCCTATAGCAGTTCATTTGGCTTCCAGATCCTTTATCATTTTTGTTGTTCTACTCTGCACTCTTTCTAGATTGTGAGCATCGTTTTAAAATTGTCGTAACCAAAACTAGATGCGGTATTCCAAGTGTGGTCTCACCAATGCAGTATTATTACTTATTCATGTCCTTGATGCTATTTCTCTGTTGGTGCAGCCTAGAGGGGCCCCGGGGAAGAGCCTTCTCTGTGGCGGCCCCGGCCCTCTGGAATCCAACTCCCCCCCGGAGATTAGAATTGCCCCCACCCTCCTTGCCTTTCGCTACAGCTCCTTAAAACCCACCTCTGCCGTCAGGCATGGGGGAACTGATTCCCCCTGGGCCATTTATTTATTTATTTATCTATCTATCTATCTATCTATCTATCTATCTATCTATCTATCTATCTATCTATCTATCTATCTATCTATCTATCAGATTTGTATGCCGCCCCGCTCCGTAGACTCGGGGCGGCTCACAACAATAAGACAATATAAACAAATCTAATATTTAAGTTAATTTAAAAACCCCAATTTAAGAAACCAATCATACATACAGACATACCATGCATAAATTTTATAAGCCTAGGGGGAAGGGAAAGTCTCAATTCCCCCCATGCCTGACGACACAGGTGGGTTTTAAGGAGCTTACGAAAGGGCAAGGAGGGTGGGGGCAACTCTGATATCTGGGGGGAATTGGTTCCAAATTGTCGGGGCCGCCACAGAGAAGGCTCTTCCCCTGGGTCCCGCCAAACGACATTGTTTAGTTGACGGGACCCGGAGAAGGCCAACTCTGTGGGACCTAACATGCATGGTATGTTTGGGATGTATGATTGTTTTTATATTAAGGGTTTTTAAACTGTTTTTTTATAATTGGATTTGTACTGTGTTTTATTGTTGTGAGCCGCTCCGAGTCTTTGGAAAGGAGCGGCATACAAATCTAATAAATAATAAATAATAAATAATAAATAATAAATATAAACTAAATAATAAATAATAAATAATAAATAATAAATAATAAATAATAAATAAATAATAAATATAAATAATAAATAATAAATAATAAATAATAAATAATAAATAATAAATAATAAATAATAAATAATAAATAATAAATAATAAATAATAAATAATAAATAATAAATAATAAATAATAAATAATAAATAATAAATAATAAATAATAAATAATAAATAATAAATAATAAATAATAAATAATAAATAAATAATAAATAATAAAAAATAAATAATAAATAATAAATAATAAATAATAAATAATAAATAATAAATAATAAATAATAAATAATAAATAATAAATAATAAATAATAAATAATAAATAATAAATAATAAATATAAATAAATAATAAATAATAAATAATAAATAATAAATAATAAATAATAAATAATAAATAATAAATAATAAATAATAAATAATAAATAATAAATAATAAATAATAAATAATAAATAATAAATAATAAATAATAAATAATAAATAATAAATAATAAATAATAAATAATAAATAATAAATAATAAATAATAAATAATAAATAATAAATAATAAATAATAAATAATAAATAATAAATAATAAATAATAAATAATAAATAAATAATAACTCATCTTCTTTTCCAGAATCCTGAATTTCCGTCGTGTCCCACCAGTTGCAGGCAGACTGGTTAATATGACCAGGGAAATAAGGGACGTTACTCGTGACAAAAAAACTATGGAGGACGTTTTTCATCTCACCAGGTATGGGGAAACATAGAAACATAGAAGACTGACGGCAGAAAAAGAGCTCCTGGTCCATCTAGTCTGCCCTTATACTATTTCCTGTATTTTATCTTACAATGGATATGTGTTTATCCCAGGCATGTTTAAATTCAGTTCCTGTGGATTTACCAACCACGTCTGCTGGAAGTTTGTTCCAAGGATCTACTACTCTTCAGTGAAATAATATTTTCTCACGTTGCTTTTGATCTTTCCCCCAACTAACTTCAGATTGTGTCCCCTTGTTCTTGTGTTCATTTCCCTCCTGGAAGACTTCGTTAACCTCGTGGGCCTCAAAAGAGGTTCCAGGTGACAGTTCCATAAAATGAGGACCATGAATTATGACACCAGTAATAGGTTCCTTACAGGTACGGTCAGGTACGCAGAACCGATAGAAAAAATTTGGTCAGGTACGCAGAACTGGTAGAGAAATTTTGAATTTTTTTTTCTTTTTTCCCCTTCTGGGCTCTGGGTATGTTTTTCCCACTGCAGTAAATGAGGTTGAATGTGTATAATTTTAGAAGAGCTGTGCGTGAGTGTGTACGTACACATAATTAATAATAATAATTAATAATTTATTTGATTTGTATGCCGCCCCTCTCCGGGGTGGCTCACGACAACAATAAAAACAATATACCATGATAGAAATCTAATATTAAAGAAAAAATATATATAAAACCCCAGCAATTAAAACCATACAACACATACAGTTTATATAGTAGATAATGCATATTTTTGTGTGCCTGTGTGTAATTTGTAGGTGTCATATGGAGGGAAGAGAGGGAGATGATGGGAAGAAAGGGGGAGGGAGGATGGATGGAAAGAAAGGGAAGGAGGGAAGAGAGAAAAATGATTGGAAAGGAAAGGAGGAAGGGAGGGATGGAAGAAGGATGGTAGGAGGGAGGGGAGGAAGAAAGAAAGGATGGCTGGATGAAGAAAGGGAGGATGGAAAGAAGGAAAGGGAAGGAGGGAAGAGAGAAGATTGGAAAGAAAAGGAGGAAGCAGGGAGGAAGGGAGGGATGGAGGAAGGAAGGATGAAAAGAAGGAGGGGTGGAAGGAAGGAAGGAAGGAAGGGAGAGAGGGAGGGAGGATGAAAAGAAGGAAAAAGGAGAGGGAAAAGAGGAAGATGATGGGGAAGAAAAGGACGAGGCCAGGGAGGAAGAGAGGGATGGAGGAAGGAAGGATGAAAAGAAGGAGGGACGGAAGGAAGGAAAGAGGGGAGGGAATAAAGGTAGATGATGGGAGAAGAAAAGGACAAGGCAGGGAGGAAGAGATGGATGGAGGAAGGAAGGATGAAAAGAAGGAAGGAGGGAAGGAAAAAAGGAAGGAAGGAAGGAAGGAAGGAATGGAGAGCGGGATGGAGGGAAGGAAGGAAGGAAAGGAGAGAGGGAGGGAAGGAGTAGATGAAGATGATGGAGAAGAAAAAGGAGGCAGGGAGAAAAAGATGAAGGAAGGAAGGAAGGAAGGAAGGAAGGCAAACATTACATACAAACTACAGCGAATGGAAATAGCTCCGTCATTTCTTCAAACGCATTTCTACTTTCCGCTAGATCTCCGCTCTTCTTAGAGAATGGCGTGAAGGAATGATTTGCTAGCACTCAGGTGGGAGAGAAACTTTAATAGCCCCGGCTGTAATTTTTGAAATAATCATTTGCCAAAATCAATGCGAGTCCTGGGGACTTTTGTTCCCCTTGACCAATCACAGAGGTTTATGGATTTCCATCCCCCTAATTCCCGCCCCCTTCTGGGAAATTGTCAATAGCAGCTTTGCTTCACTTACTTGAAAGGAGAAAGAGAGATTAGAATCTTTTCAGGGTTTTTTTTTCCAGATTATTTACATCCCCCAGGTTCTTCTGACGTCGGGAAAGAAAGAATAGTGAGAAAACTGTTTACATTTATCGCAAAGAGAGAGAAGGGATTGTTTCCAATGCGATGGAAACTCGCGTCAGACAAACAGCTCTCAACTTACGACCAACGCAATCGGGACCGAGGTTTAATCTTGCTAAGCGATTGTGAAGAGAGGGGTGTTCAATTTTATGGGGGTTTTGGGGGGGCATAGACATGATGCTGTGGCACAGATGATCCACGGGAACTTGTGCCGGAACTACCATTTACCAGTGGCAAAGAACTGGTGGGATCATAAGCCCGAAAAAGTGGTCGAAATGAGCAAGCAAAACTACTGTGGGACTTCCGACTTCAGACTGACCGAATTCTGAAGCATAACACACCAGACATTGTGATCGTGGAGAAAAAGAAAGTAGGGATCATCGACATCGCAATCCCAGGAGACAGCAGAATTGAGGAGAAGCAGCTGGAGAAATTAGTGAAATACGAAGATCTAAAAATTGAGCTGCAACAACTCTGGCATAAGCCCGTGAAAGTGGTCCCAGTGGTACTTGGCACGCTGGGCGCAGGGCCAAAGGATCTCAGCGGACATTTGAAAACCATCGGAATTGACAAAATCTCCATCTGTCAATTGCAAAAGGCCCGCTTGACTGGGATCGGCAAACATAATTTGCCGCTACATCACGCAGTCCTAGGTGCTTGGGAAGCGCCCGACTGGGGATGAAATACGAAATCCAGCATAGTGATCTCGTTTGCTGTGTTGTACTGACATAATAATAATAATAATAATAATAATAATAATAATAATAATAATAATAATAATAATAATAACAACAACAACAACAACAACTATTATTATTATTATTATTATTATTATTATTATTATTATTATTATTATTATTATTATTTATTAGATTTGTATGCCGCCCCTCCTCCGAGGACTCGGAGCGACTCACAACAGAATACAATATCACAAATCCAATATGTTAAAAAAGCCACATAAAAACCCCATTATTAAAACCATACAACTCAGTCATACATACACAAATGTACCATAGCTTGGGGGTAACTCAGTTAACCCATGCCTGGCGACATAGGTGGGTTTTGAGTAGCTTACGAAAGGCAAGGAGGGTGGGGGCCGTTCTAATCTCCGGAGGGAGTTGGTTCCAGAGGGCTGGGGCTGCCACAGAGAAGGCTCTTCCCCTGGGTCCCGCCAGACGACATTGTTTAGTCGACAGGGACCCGGAGAAGGCCGACTCTGTGGGACCTTATCGGTCGCTGGGATTCGTGCAGCAGAAGGCAGTCTCGGAGATATTCTGGTCCGATGCCATGAAGGGCTTTAAAGGTCATAACCAACACTTTGAATTGTGACCGGAAATTGATCGGCAACCAATGCAGACTGCGGAGTGTTGGAGTAACATGGGCATACCTGGGGAAGCCCATGACTGCTCCTCGACAGCTGCATTCTGCACGATCTGAAGTTTCCAAACAATTTGCACTGAAAGATGTTGAAACAAAATGCACCAGCGTGGTAGTAAAAGGTCGATTCTGTGGACCTCATCGGTCGCTGGGATTCGTGCGGCAGAAGACGGTCCCGAAGGAGCACGCAATGCAATCAAAGCTGCCACATGGAGTGCGCCGGTGGCGGCAGTAGTAGCAATCCACCCGTGGAATGGAGCCATCTTTAGCAATGAAGAAAAGCCAACAACGCAGGAGCTTAAATAATGGCAGTTGGTTCGCAACTCGCCCTCATTCACAGATTCCTCGCTGCTGGCAGGGTTTTCACGCCGTGCGGTGCCACCTTGAAAGCGGAGTCAGCTCACACTCGTTTCTCTGAGTCAGCAACTGTTGAAGAAGCTGATTTTGAGAAACAGGAGGGGAAAAAATCCAACAATCGACTTAGGCCTGTCAGCCAGTTTTCAAGCAAGTCGCAAAATCACCCTTTCCAGCCCTGGAAAAAAATATGACCTTAACAATATGACCATTGGAAGATCGTGTGGGGTTTTTTAAATAAATAATCAGATGAGAAACCCTTATTTAAATAGACCCCCAAAAAAGAAACAGCTCCCACTAATTTAATAGTCATAATGGAATCGTCAGAGATGAATAGGCTAACGATGCAAATAAAAGCGAAGGAAGAAACAGATTTTTACAAAATCTGGGAGAAACTACGCAATTGGTTGGACAAGAAAAATAAAACAAAACAAGATAAGTAGTATAGAGGTAATCTAAATGAGAATTTGCAGACAATGGTAATATATAATTGATAATTAACATTGTTTTGGGGATATATTGCTGCCACAATTATTATTACTAGGATGAATAAGACTTGTTAAATTTTTGGAATTGCAAAAAGAAAATGATACGTATATCTCTATACGTTAGACAATGAGTATTGGTGTATGAAAGGAAGATATGATAGAACTGTGATGTTTTTTTACTTTCTGGTTTAAGTATGCAGAGTTGTAAGATGCTGTAGTTATATATATGTACATACATACATACATATATAAATATAAATGTATATGTATATGTGTGTGTGTGTGTGTATGTGTATAGATAGATAGATTGTTCTGAGTTCGGGTTTTATCCCGTGTAGTATTTTGAGTGTCTATGCGACGTTTCGGTGAAATCACATTCACCATCATCAAGCTGAAGTTGTTAGCTTTGTGCTGCCGTAGTTCTAAGCTTTCTAGACCCAGGATTGTTAGTCTATTTTCGTAGGATATTCTGTTTCGAGTGGAGGAGTGAAGGGCTCTTCTGGTGAAGTATCTTTGGACATTTTCAAGGGTGTTGATGTCTGAGATGTTATATGGGTTCCAGACAGATGAGCAGTAGTCTAGGATGGGTCTGGCAAAAAGTTTTGTAGGCTCTTGTGAGTAGTGTGAGATTGCCTGAGCAGAAGCTGCGTAGGATCAGGTTAACAACTCTAGAAGCTTTTTTGGCGATATTGTTGCAGTTAGCTCTGATGATGTTCCCTCGTTGGGTCATGAAGCATCCACAAAACCCAACCAAGCTCAGAGACCACCAAAGATCCCCATCGTTCAACCTTGAGCCACAAATATTCTCTTCCACCCATCTCAGTTGTCACCATGTTTCTCCTTCTTTCCACAGCCAACAACATCTGCTTCTACGGAGAATGCTCCTACTATTGTTCGACCGAGCATGCGCTTTGCGGCAAACCGGACCAGATTGAAGGCTCCATGGCGGCCTTCTTGCCCGACTTGTCTTTAGCCAAACGGAAAACCTGGAGGAACCCCTGGCGACGTTCCTACCATAAACGCAAGAAAGCTGAGTAAGTGTTACGGGGAAGAGCCAGCCCGCTGCTTTGGCTGCAAACCCCACGCGCCAAGCTGTCAGTTCTCCGTCGTTGCCTGCCCAGGTTTTAATTCCACCGCCGCTGAGCAGAACGAAGGCATCAGTTTGCCAAATGCAGAAGAGACACTGTGGGAAGAACACACACACACACACACACACACACCACACACACACACAAAAGCAGAGGCTGGTCTGAGATATGTCGGCTTTATCTGCACAGCCCAGGCGTTCATTAAAACCCAGATGGTGTGCCTGCCGGGTTGGTTCTAAAATCTGAAACCAAACAATCTCCAGGCAGCTTGGATAAAACTTACCACTTGTTAAACTAGAATACAACTTTATTTTGCACTTATATTGCAGGTTTGGGAGAAATAATCTTTTCCCTGCTTTTTCCCCCTGGCATTAATTTATTCATTGAGAAAGGAGGGGAGGGGAGGAGAAGACAGGACAGGACAAGACAATGAGGCTAGGGTAGGGTAGGGTAGTAGTATAGTAGTTGTTCTGTCTGGCTCTCTGGTAGAATCCTCCCAAAAATTCACAGGTACAAATTGCAGACACACACACGTTTGAAAATTCAAAACAATGTTCTTTATAATGAAAATTCACTTAAACCAAGCCCTCTTTTGGTAGAGCAAAGAGCACTCGTCTCCAAACAAACTGGTAATTTGTACAAGTCCCTTATCAGTTCTGAGATACTTAGCTTGCAGCTGTGAGGCAATTCACAGTCCTTCTTCTTTCACAAAGTGAAACACACTTTGCTCTGGTTTAGTTTCAAAGCGGGGAAAAATCAGCACACAAAAGGTCAAAGTCAGCAAAGCAGTCACGAAACACAACGATCAGATAATCCTCCACAATGGCCAAACCCACAGGCTGCTCTTTATAGCAGCCTCAATAATGACCACAGCCCACCCAACCACAGGTGGCCTCATTTTCTTTGATAATAATCTCTCAGTTGTTGTTGCCTATGCATTGTTCTCCGCATGCGTGGCTGTATCATTAACTCTTGTTCTGAACGCAAGGAGGAGCTAGATAATTGATCTCCTTCTGAGCTGTCTGCCACACTCTCCTCCTCCCTGTCACTCATGTCTTCTTGGTCAGAGGAGCCTTCATCAGCAGATTCCACCAGGGGCAAAACAAGCCTGCAGCATGTGGATGTCTCCCCCACATCCACAGTCCTTGGGGCAGGAGCTGGGCCAGAGCTAACCACAACAAGTAGTAGTAGTAGAAGGAGGAGGAGGAGGAGGAGAGGGAATTGGAGAGAACTGTTGGTGGCTAAACTTCCCAATCTGTATTTTTTTTTTCTAATCCAGGTGGGAAGTTGATCCAGAATATTGCGAAGAGGTTAAGCAAACTCCACCTTACGACCGGGGAACCAGGATCTTAGATATAATGGACATGACCATATTTGATTTTCTGATGGGTATGTTTGTCGCCTTCTGAAATGGGGTAGTGCTCTTAGAATTTGGGCAATTCTAAGAGCAATATTCTAAATTCTATTCTACTCTACTCTACTCTACTCTACTATTATTCTATTCTATTCTGTTCTATTCGGCATTCTCTTCTCTTCTGAATTCAATTCAATTCTGTTCTGTTCTGCATTCTTTTCTCTTCTGAATTCAATTCTATTCCATTCTACTCTACTCTATTATTATTATTATTATTCTATTCTACTCTGTTCTAGTCTATTCTGCATTCCCTTCTCTTCTGAATTCAATTCAATCCTATCCTACCCTATTCTATTCTATTGTTAGAATGTGTATAATTTTGCTGCTAGTTGTTGTTTTGGCTTATTTTGCAGTAGCACAAAAAAAATTAATGACTTTCTAAGGCGATGCAAATAGAAGAATGTCCAAGTGGAAGGGACCTTGGAGGTCTTCTAGTCCAACCCCTGCTCTAAGAAGGAGACCTTATGCCATTTGAGGCCAACAGTTGTCCAATCTCTTCTGTTGGAGGATCCACAACTTCTGAAGGCTTCCCTTGACCAATTCTTTTGTCAGGAAACTTCCTCTTAGTTCTAGGTTGGTTTTGATCATGCGATGTAGGATCGCAAGGCAGCCCTGTTTCACCCTGAAAGGCATCGGAGAGCCAGAATGGTGCTTGATATCCTGCTCCAGCAAGGGGGTAGACTAGAAGACCTCCAGGGTCCCTTTCAAACCTATTATTCTATGTTCTGTGTTTGTATATTATAACACTGGGGAACATCAATTTCGTTGTCTTAAATCTGTGACTTGTTTTCAAATAACTTTTGACCTCTGGATCCAAAAATAACCACATTTTGTGTTTATCACGTCAACTTTTTAAACTACCCTCAAAAGTCATACAAATTGTGCGTATAAAGGAAAGTCAAGTCAAAACTTGCTAAATATACTGTTTACAAAGAATAATTTTATTCATTCAAAGGCTATAATAGTTACTGCAAGTTAAATTGTGTTCATACAAATAGTTGGGGGTTTTTAATCGAATGGTAATTATACATATTAAAGTAAAAAAAAATGCTTTTTTAAAAAAATATACTTTATTAATTTTTTCCATAAAAAGACATACAAACTCACAAAGATTTAAAACACATAGTACAATTACAATTACCCCTCTTTCCTTGAAGTCAATTTTAATACAGAAAAAAGGATATATTCTTAAGTCTTTAAATCAACATAATATTTTAAGTGAAAAGAAGAATTTTGTCTACATATTCTAATAAACATAGGGTTGAGTTAATAATAAAAGAAAAAAGAAAAACCAACAGAAACCATGTTACAAATTGTCCCCTGGTGATTTGCTTAAGATCTCCAACATGACATTATTCTTTTTCTTTTTTCCCCTCCTCTTTACAGGTAACATGGATCGACACCACTATGAGACCTTTGAGAAGTTTGGAAATAATACTTTTATTATCCACCTAGACAATGGAAGAGGGTAATTATGGGAGAGGAGGGATGGAATTGGTTGCTCCTACTTAAATCTTTCTTCTTTTATTCTGGCGTAGTCCTTCACCACTTTTCTTTTGACTAAAAAAAGATGTAAATATGCCCATTAGGTCACTTAACCAAAGCACTAGTTTTTCTAGCTCAGAATTCCACAATCTATATAGGTCGTCCTCACTTAGGGACCACAGTTGGGACCATCAACTTAGTCGTTGATTTGGACCAAGGGATAGATGGAGAACTCATCATATTTGCAGATGACACCAAACTGACAAGGAATAGCCAATACTCCAAAAGACAGGCACAAGATACAGAAATGAAATTCAGTGGTGAAAAAATATAAGGTTCTACATTTAGAATGGAATAGAATAGAATTTTATTGGCCAAGTGTGATTGGACACACAAGGAATTTGCCTTGGTGCAGATGCTCTCAGTGTACATAAAATAAAATATACATAGAATAGAATAGAATAGAATAGAATAGAATAGAATTTTATTGGCCAAGTGTGATTGGACACACAAGGAATTTGTCTTGGTGCAGATGCTCTCAGTGTACATAAAAGAAAATATACATAGAATAGAATAGAATAGAATAGAACAGAATAGAACAGAATAGAATAGAATAGAATAGAATTTTATTGGCCAAATGTGATTGGACACACAAGGGATTTGTCTTGGTGCAGATGCTCTCAGTGTACATAAAAGAAAATATACATTCGTCAAGAATCATGTGGTACAACACTTAATGATTGTCATAGGGGTCAAATAAGCAACGGAGAAGCAATATTAATAAAAATATTAGGATATAAGCAAAAAGTTACAGTCATACAGTCAACATGGGAGGAAATGGGTGATAGGAATGATGAGAAAAACTAGTAGAATAGAAGTGCAGATTTAGTAGAAAGTCTGACAGTGTTGAGGGAATTATTTAGGCAACAAAAACCGTAAAGTATATGTGGTACCTTGCTAAGCGATAGTAACTGTGAGATTACTAAATAGAGATTTTGGAGTCCTAGTGGACAACCATTGAAATAGGAGCCAGCCATGTGCAGCAGCTGCCAAAAAAGCCAACACAGTTCTAGGCTGCATTAACAGAGGGATAGAATCAAGATCATGTGCAGGGTTAATACCACTTTGTAAGCCCTTGGTAAGGCCACACTTGGAATGCTGCGTTCAGTTTTGGTCACCAGGATGCAAAAAGGATGTTGAAACTCTAGAAAAAGTGCAGAGAAGAGCAAAAAAAGATGATTAAGGGACTGGAGGCTAAAACATATGAAGAACAGTTGCGGAACTGGGTATGGCTAGTTTGATGAAAAGAAGGATCAGGAGGGACATGATAGCAGCCTTCCAATATCTCAGGGGTTGCCACAAAGAAGAAGGAATCAACCTATTCTCCAAAGCATCTGAGGATGGAACAAGAAGCAATGGGTGGAAATTAAACTAGGCGAAAAGTAACTTAGAACTAAGGAGAAATTTCCTGACAGCGAGAACAATTAATCGGCGGAACAGCTTGCCTCCAGAAGTTGTGAATGGTCCAACACTGGAAGTTTTTAAGAAGAGGTTGGATAACCATCTGTCTGAAATGGTGTAGGGTTTCATGCCTAAGCAGGGGGTTGGACTAGAACAGTGACTTTCAACCTTTTTTGAGCCGCGGCACATTTTTTACATTTACGAAACCCTGGGGCACATTGAGCGGGGGGGGGGCTAAAAAAAGTTTGGACAAAAAAATTCTCTCTCTCTCCCTTCCTTCCTCTTTCTTTCTGTCTCTCCATTCCTCTTTCTTTCTCTTTGTCCCTCTCTTTTTTGCTCTCTTTCCCTCCTTACCTCCCTCTATGTCTTGCTCTCTCTCTCCTTCCCTCCCTCTCTTTCTTTCTCTCTCTTGCTCTCTCTCTTGCTTTCTTTCTCTTGTTCTCTTTCTCTCTCTCTTGCTTTCTTTCTCTCTCTTGCTTTCTTTCTTTCTCTTTTTTTCTCTCTCTCTTGCTTTCTTTCTCTCTCTGAGCTTCGCGGCACACCTGACCATGTCTCGCAGCACACTAGTGTGCCACGGCACACTGGTTGAAAAACACTGGACTAGAAGACCTCCAAGGTCCCTTCCAACTCTGTTATTCTATTCTATGACTGTACTTACAATCCCAGTCCGACTTTCCGTTGCTTTGCAGACCTGTAAAGGTTGACGAGAAGCAATGATATTTTCTTTGAAGACTTGTGGTGAGGCCAGAGGCCTGCCCACGTTTCCTGCAAAACACCTCTTTGGCTTCAGTCTTAAAGTCCAGCCCATGACTAAAACCATTGCCTTAAAGAGTCCATTCAGTTCCTGCCCTGACTTTTGGCCAAGAATTTGAGACAGAAAGTATTTCTCTTCCTGAATGGTTCTTGTGTTCTTATTTCTTGCAGGTTTGGGAAATATTCTCACGACGAACTGTCTATCTTGGTGCCTTTAAATCAGTGTTGCCGGTAAGTTTGGCATTTATTTATTTTCACTTCTTCTCTTCACGGGGATCATTGGGGGAGGATTTCGGAGTGTAAACATTGGGGGAGGATTTTGGACACTGATCGAGAGATTTGAATAGAGGTTTGAATAGAGATCGAGAGCTAATAGAGATTCAGATAAATAGATGGCAGATAGATAGATAGATAGATAGATAGATAGATAGATAGATAGATAGATAGATAGATAGATAGATAGATAGATATAGATAGGGTGGATAGATGGACAAATGGAAAGATAGATGGTTGGAGCAAGACATACTCACACAATGGATGGATGGATAGATAGATGATAGATAGATAGATAGATAGATAGATAGATAGATAGATAGATAGATAGATGTCAGAGAGAGATGAAAGATGAGGTAGGTAGGTAGTGAGAGAGAGAGATGATGGATGGTAGCTGTAGATGATAGAGATGACATGACAGATGATTAGATAGATAAATGATTGATAGACAGACAGACAGACAGACAGACAGACAGATAGATAGATAGATAGATGATGGATGTTAGCTGTAGATGATAGAGATGACATGATAGATAGATGATAGAGAAATGATAGATAGATGGATGGATGGATGATGCATGGTTAGATGATTAAATGATTGATTGATGGATGGATGGATGGATGGATGGATGGATGGATGGATGGATGGATGGATGGATGGACGGACAGACGGATGGACAGACAGGCAGACAGATAATGATGGATGCATGGTTGCATGATGGAGAGCGAGAGAGAGAGAGAGAGATGATAGATTAAGATGGATTGATGATAGATAGAGAGAGAGAAAGAAAGAAAGACAGACAGACAGACAGATAGATAGATGTCAGTTCTGCCAAACATAGTTCTAAAAAAACAGAAAACCCATAGCCCAACCATGTTTCCCCTCTCACCTTCCAACTGCTTCTTCCTGCTAGAATACGGAAGTCCACCTACCTACGTCTGCAGCTCCTGGCCAAAGAGGAGTACAAGCTCAGCCACCTGATGGAGCAGTCTTTGCTGGAGGACAAAATCGCCCCCATCTTGTACAAGCTACACCTGGAAGCGATGGATCGGAGGCTCCGGATAGTCCTGCAGGCCGTCAGGGACTGTATAGAGAAAGGAAGTTACAACAAGGTGGTGGAGAATGACTTTGCCTCCCCTAGGAGCACCACCATCACGACCGAGAGGTAGTGACCACCCCGGGACAGAACTTCCTTCAACGCTGCTGAAGAAAGACCGGACACGTCGACCAAGCCACCATCCCGACAGTCTTCGCGGAAGACTGTGCGTAGGCCGCGTTTGAATTCAGTGAATTCATAAACCGCTCTTCTAATTGTTCTCCAAGTAGCTAAGGCGTCGTAGACTCTGCAACGGATTAAGACCGAGAATAACGGGTAGCTCGGCCATCAAACAATCCTCGGGGTAATCCACATGTTCTCAGTGGACGTGGTCACCCACCTACCGTGTCGTTGCTCTTGTTTTTATTTCCATCCAGCCTCACTTGCCTTAGGTTCTAAATTATTCTCCATCGTCAACGAGGGCTCTGGAGTCCACCTGTGGGCGGAGCTTCTGGCAAGCCCCACCTCCCCTGGTGATTTCATGCCCCGCCCTCTTTTCCCAATCCTCCAATGCAAGTGGCACACACACATACCGCTGGGAAGATCCGTTAGGAAATGCCAAAAAAAAAATCATCCGTATATTTTGGAATCGATTGCATCGGGCGGAAATGGAATCCGCTTGGCCCTCATTTGCGTGTTTTTCCAAACCAATCTTGTCGAATTAGGAAAAATAAAAATAACGGAAGATTATTGCGAAACGGGATCTTCTCACCAACCCACCGGCAGGAGCAAACCTTCTTATTCCGTCCCTGCTTTTTCCTTTGTACAGAAAGCCCGTCTTTATTTAATATTTTGTATTTATAGAGGAGACGGTCATGTTGCATTGTTCTTCTTCTTCTTCCCAATAAACGGGAAAGGCTACCTTTGGACGAGGAAGGGAATGGCCCACAAGGTGGTCTCCAAAAGGATTCCAGAGAAGAGACATCCCAGCTCGGGTTGCTGCTTTGAATCTATCCTAGATTTGAATCTAGGTTTGTGGGTGGTTTGGGTAGCGAAAGAGGGGAATGGATCAGGCCGGTGATGGCGAACCTATGGTACGGGTGCCATTGGTGGCCCATAGAGCCATATCTGCTGGTATGCGAGCCGTTGCCCTAGCTCAGCTCCATGTATGTGCCGGTCAGCTGATTTTGGGCTTGCACAGAGGCTCTGGGAGGGCGTTTTTGGCTTCCAGAGAGCCTCCAGAGGGATGGGGAAGGCATTTTTCCATCCCTCAGCTCCAGGGAAGCCTTTGGAGCCTGGGGAGGGCAAAACACGAGCCTACTGGGCCCACCAGAAGTCAGGAAACAGGCCATTTCTGGCCTCCAGAGGGCCTCCACGGGGCTGGAGAAGTGGAGGAAGCTGTTTTTGCCCAGCCCAGGCATTGAATTATGAGTATGGGCACTCACACATGCGCGATAGTGCGCACCCATGCTCTATTGGCACCTGGGGGGGGAAGGTTCGTCATCACTGAATTAGGCCTTTGGAAACCGTGAGCTTTTTGGGGAGGCAAAGGTTAAACTCTAAATAAAGGGGAGGCGAGGAAGGGTCAGGAATGGAGAAGGCCACGGGACGGACGTTTTCCTTCAACGTGGTCGTCAAATCTTTCTTCCTCACGTCGACTTTCAAGGCGTTCGCCTCCTTTTCTTTTGCTCCTTCGTGGCTGCCAAAGGTCTCGCGCTTGCTCGCCAGTAATTCCAAGGTGGAGCCTGCTACAGTTAAGTAAAGAACAAACACTCCCACCTACCCAGCTACCTGAGAAAGGACCAACCTCTCTGCAGGAGGGAAGCAGTTTCGTCGAAAAGAAGAGCGGGACGATCCGTGCATCGGCGAGGATACTTGAATGCGGTTTGACAGAGTGACGTTTAAAACAAAACGGGGGGGAAAAACAATCCAACAACCACAGATAAATTGTACTATTTATCCAATCCAAAAGTCGCAACTCTTTTCTTCTCTTTTCTGGACTGGGGAAGCTGAGCTGCTACTTTTTTTCTCAAGTCTGCTTTTGATAGTTTTCTTTGATGTAAATATATACATATCCAAGTTTAAAGGGGAAAAAAACACAGATTAAAGGGGGGGAAAGAGCAGCTGCTTTCCACGGCAGTAGAATTTTATGGCTTCCTTCTTTCTTTCTTTCTTTCTTTCTTTCTTTCTTCCTACCTTCCTCCTCCTCCTCCACCTCCTCCCTGTCTTCTTCCTTCCTTCCTCCTTCCTCCCTCCCTCCTTCCTCCTCCTATCCTCCCTTCCTCTATCCCCCCTCCCGCTCCCTTCCTTCTTCCTTCTCCTTCTTTCCTTCCATCCTGTCTCCTTCCCTCCCTCTCTTCTTCCATCCTCTCTCCTCCCTTCCTTCTTTCCTTCTTTCTCTCTCCATCCTTCTTTCTTTCCTTCCTCCTTCCTTCCTCCTTCCTTCCTCCTCCTCCTCCTCCTCCTCCCTGTCTTCTTCTTTCCCTCCCTCCTCCCTCCCTTCTTCCTTCCTTCCTCATTCCTTCCTCCCTCCTTCCTCCTCCTTTCCTTCCTTCCTCTCTCCCTCCTCCCTTCCCCCTCCCTCTCCCTTCCTTCTTCCTTCATCTCCTTCTTTCCTTCCATCCTGTCTCCTTCCCTCCCTCTCTTCTTCCATCCTCTCTCCTCCCTTCCTTCTTTCCTTCTTTCTCTCTCCCTCCTTCTTTCTTTCCTTCCTTCCTCCTCCTCCTCCCTGTCTTCTTCTTTCCCTCCCTCCTCCCTGTCTTCTTCCTTCCTTCCTCCCTCCCTCCTTCCTCCTCCTTTCCTTCCTTCCTCTCTCCCTCCTCCCTTCACCCTCCCCCTCCCTTCCTTCCTTCTTCCTTCATCTCCTTCTTTCCTTCCATCCTGTCTCCTTCCCTCCCTCTCTTCTTCCATCCTCTCTCCCCCCTTCCTTCTTTCCTTCTTTCTCTCTCCCTCCTTCCCTCTCTCTTTTCCTTCCATTCTCATTCCTCCCTTCCCCTCCCGCCTTCCTCTCTTTCTTTCTTTCTCTCTTTCTCTCTTTCTTCTTCCCTTCCTTCCTTCCTTCCTTTCTCCTCCTTTCCGTGGATTTGTTTGCAGTGTGGTCCCAGTGCAATAAAGATATGTCAAATACGTGGCCTCTTTGATTCCACTTGTCTCAACAGAAACCGGCTCAACGCCCAGAGTTGTTTCTTTCTCTCTCTCTCTCTCTTCCTTCTTTTTTCATTTTTTTGAAGCAGGAGTTTGAACTCACCCCACCCCCCTTGACCTGCCTGAGCTTGCCCCAGAATGGGGAGTCTTAAGTCACATTAATTCACCCAGATGCCTCTGGCTTGAACAGGCAGCTCCCCCCCCCCCAAATGGTGCCTCTCAGACTGCAGAAATCTTTCTTTTTCTTTGCCTGCCCAAGTCTGTCCTTGTTTTTTTCTGGCTTCACGTGAGAATTAGCAATAGCAAAGTGGTATAGACTTATATACCGCTTCACGGTGCTTTTAAACCCCACCTCTAAGCGGTTCCTCCAGAATCGGCCCCTTGCCCCCAACAATCTGGGTCCTCATTTGACCCACCTTGGAAGGATGGAAGGGAGGGAGGGAGGAATAACAATAGCATTTAGACTTCTATACCGCTTCACGGTGCTTTTACAGCCCTCTCTAAGCAGTTTACAGAATCAGCCCTTTGCCCCCAACAATCTGGATCCTCATTTGACCCACTTTGGAAGGATGGAAGGCTGAGTCAACCTTGAGCCGGGGGTTAGATTTGAACTGCTGAACTACAACCAGCAGTCAGCTGAAGTAGCCTGCAGGGCTGCACTCTAATCACTGCACCACCCCAGCTTTTCTTAAAATGGGGAAGGGAGGGAAGGAGGGAAGGAGGATGGAACAGAGGGAGGGAGGATGGAAAGGAGGAAAGGGAAGGAAGGGAGAGAGAGATAATGGGGGGAAAGGGGGAGGGAGGATGGAAAGAAAGAAAATGAAGGAGGGAAGAGAGGGAGATGACTGGAAAGAAAAGGAGGGAGGGAGGGGTGAAGGAAGGAAGAATGGAAGGAAGGAAGGGCAATAGCATTTAGACTAATATACCACTTCACACTGCTTTTACAGCCCTCTCTAAGTGGTTTACAGAATCAGCCCTTTGCCCCCAACAATCTGGATCCTCATTTGACCCACTTCGGAAGGATGGAAGGCTGAGTCAACCTTGAGCCGAGGGTTAGATTTGAACTGCTGAACTACAACCAGCAGTTGGCTGAAGTAGCCTGCAGGGCTGCACTCTAATCAGTGCACCACCCCAGCTCTTCTTAAAATGGGGAAGGGAGGAAGGAAGGAAGGAAGGAAGGAAGGAAGGAAGGAAGGAAGGAAGGAATTCAATTCAATTTATTAGATTTGAATGCCGCCCCTCTCCGAAGACTCCGAAGGAAGGAGGGAAGGAGAATGGAACAGAGGGAGGGAGGATGGAAAGAAAGAAAAGGAAGGAGGGAAGAGGGAGATGACTGGAAAGAAAAGGAGGGAGGGAGGATGGAAGGAAGGAAGGAAGGAATGATGGCAGGATGGAGCAAGGGAGGGAAGGAAGGGAGGGATGGAGGATGGAAAGAAGGAAAGGGAAGGAGCGAAGAGAGAAAGATGATGAGATTTGAACTGCTGAACTACAGCTAGCACCAAGGAGCTCTAACCGCACTCTAACCACTGTGCCACCCTGGTTCTTTAACACCCTCGTATTCTTTCCCAGCGCTGAAGCCTACAACTTACTGTACTTTTTGGAGTATAAGACACACCTTAGTTTTGGGGGAGGAAAATAGGGACAAAATAATCTGCCCACCAGGTATTCATCAGGCTAGTCCTTAGTCTAGTCAGCTTCAGCACATTCGTTTGCTGGTTTTGAGCCCAAGTCCTTGCTTTTTATTCCCTGGTTGGGGATGAAAAACAGTTTCTAAAATACTTCTCTCTCTCTCTTCAGAGAGAAACAATGAGAAAATCAGGCAAAGGGAGGTTTGCTAACCATGCACGGAAGATTGCTTAACTCTTTAGCACTTTGTTAGGGCTGAAAAAAAGGCTCAGCTGATTGTCGGAGGGAGCAGCAATGAAAGAAGCAGGCAAAGGGACAATCGCTTTGCTATCTCAGCTGATTGTCACTTCAGAAGAAAAGGATTTAGGGGTAGTGATTTCTCAAAATGGGTGGACAGTGCAGTCAGGCGGTAGGGAAAGCAAGTAGGATGCTTGGCTGCATAGCTAGAGGTATAACAAGCAGGAAGAGGGAGATTATGATCCCGCTATATAGAATGCTGCTGAGATCACATTTGGAATACTGTGTTCAGTTCTGGAGATCTCACCTACAAAAAGATATTGACAAAATTGAACGGGTCCAAAGACGGGCTACAAGAATGGTGGAAGGTCTTGAGCATAAAACATATCAGCAAAGACTTCATGGACTCAATCTGTATAGTCTGGAGGACAGAAGGAAAAGGGGGGACATGATCGAAACATTTAAATATATTAAAGGGTTAAATAAGGTCCAGGAGGGAAGTGTTTTTAATAGGAAAGTGAACACAAGAACAAGGGGACACAATCTGAAGTTAGTTGGGGGAAAGATCAAAAGCAATGTGAGAAAATATTATTTTACTGAAAGAGTAGTAGATCCTTGGAACAAACTTCCAGCAGACGTGGTTGGTAAATCCACAGGAACTGAATGTAAACATGCTTGGGATAAACATAGATCCATCCTAAGATAAAATACAGAAAATAGTATAAGGGCAGACTAGATGGACCATGAAGTCTTTTTCTGCCGTCAGACTTCTATGTTTCTTCTATGTTTCTATGTCAGAGGAAGCAGCAATGAAAGAAGCAGGCAAAGGGAAGATCGCTTTGCTAGCAGGAAGGAAGGAAGGAAGGAAGGAAGGAAGGAAGCAGAAAGAAACAAAGACATACAGACAGAAAGACAGAAAGAAATGAGCGAAGGAGGAAGAAGGAAAGGAAGGAAGGAGAGGGAGGGAAGGAGAGGAAGGAAGGAAGGAATGAAGGAAGGTCATCTATAGCCCTTAGACTTATATACCACCTTCACAGTGCTTTTCCAGCCCTCTCTAAGTGGGTTACAGAGAGTCAGCCTCTTGCCCCCAACAATCTGGGCCCCCACTTTACCCACCTTGGAAGGACAAAAGGCCGATGGTCATAAGTCAAGGCCTGCCTGTAATTAAAAATGTAAAAAGAGAAGCGAAGTCCAGGGGGTGGGTGGGTCCAGAAGCTCAACTGAACAGGCTGCCAGTTGCAGGAGCCCTTTTAATTACGAGTGGTGAGTGACGTTCTCTGTTTGATACGTGCAGGAGAGCAGCGAGGGGAACAGATGGGGTGGAAACCTGCTGAGCCGAACTGCATTTAGCATCCGAATCAATGCCCCTCTTTCACGTCCTGGGGATCCCCTCTCGGTCCTGCTCCCCCCTCCCCACATCCACCCAGCCTTTAAAGTTTGTAAATGGAGGTATTGAAGTCCCAAGGGGCGAAAACGCTTGAAATATGACCAGGGAGGGGTTTGAAAAGCCAGTAAGGTGGATTATTCCCACCACCTCTCATGCAGTTTTTGGTTTCATTTTATTTTATTTTATTTTATTGGATTTGTATGCCGCCCCTTCTCCGCAGACCTCGGGGTGGCTAACAACAGTAGTAAAACAGCATATGACAATCCAATATTAAAACAGTTAAAAACCCTTATTGTAAAACCAAACATACATACAGACATACCATGCATAGAATTGTAAAGGCCTAGGGGGAAAGAGGATCTCAATTCCCCCATGCCTGGTGGTAGAGGTGCGTTTTAAGCAGCTTATGAAAGGCAAGGAGGGTGGGGGCAATTCTAATCTCTGGGAGGAGTTGGTTCCAGAGGGCTGGGGCTGCCACAGATAAGGCTCTTCCCCTGGGTCCCGCCAAGCGACATTGTTTAGTTGACCGGACCCAGAGAAGACCCACTCTGTGGGACCTAACTGGTCGTTCGGATTTGTGCAGCAGAAGGCGGTCCCCTGAGATAGTCTGGTCCGGTGCCATGAAGGGCTTTTTTTGGGATGGATCTTCAGAGCCGCAATTTTGTTTTGTTTTATTTTGGGGAAGGGTGGGGCTTTTTCTCATTACATTTGGTCAAACATCTGGCAACTCCAAATCTCAACCAACCAATGCTCTGTCCTACATATTGGCAGAAAGAATCAGAACACCAAATACAAGCTGAATAGACAAGACCTTACAGACAACCCTCACTTGTTAAAAAGACCTTGTGTTCTGTCTGGGTTCCCCCAGACCTCAACACCAACTGGAAAAAAAACAGCCAGACACGCTGGTAAAAGCAAAAGTACTTTATAGCTTGAGAAATAAACACAGAGAAAAACCTGTTCTTCCCAACAGGCAGGCTAGGAGACTTTACAGCAGAGTCCTGATGTCCAGACAATACAGCAAACTTCTTGCTGGCACACCCACCCACTGTAGAGCATAAGACCCCCCACCTTTCCCCCCCAAGGTTTCAGTATTCAAAGTCACAAACCAGAATTCCAAGACGCCAAAGATCACAGCCAGGTCCCAAGACTCCCAAAGATAATACTCCACAAGCCAGGAAGGGTGGGTCTGCCTTTTAGCCTTTCCAGAGAGCACCACACCCAAACCCAGCTGTTGCCTCTTTAGTGCTGAAAGTACCTAGCCAATTGGTCCCTTCTTTGTGTTGCTCTTCTCTGTCGCAGATCGATTATTGCTTGTGCATTTTCCTCTAAGGAATCCAGGCGGCTTGCTGGGGAGAGCTCCCTCTCAGGGGCCTCTGGCTGTTCCCCCTCTTCCTCAGCCTGGGATTCCTCCTCCTCATCTGCCTGCACCTCCTGTTCCTCATCCTCCCCCTCTGAGCAGGAAACCGACAGAAGATCAGCCGTTCCCTGAGGGGCCTCGGACGGAATCACAACACCTTGGAAGACTCATATCCAATGACCTAAATGCCAAAGCCTACTGCAACAACATCACCAAAAAGGCTTCAAGAGTTGTTAACCTAACCCAAGTAGCTTCTGCTCTGGTAATCTCACACTACTAACCAGAGCATACAAAACTTTTGCCAGACCCATCCTTGAATGCAGCTCATCAGTCTGGAACCCACTCCACATTTCGGACAACAACACTCTCGAAAATGTCCAGAGATAGTTTATTAGAAGAGCTCTTCATTCCTCCACTCGCAACAGAACACCCTACGCAATTAGACTTTCAATCCTAGGTCTAGAAAGTTTAGAACTACGTTGCTTTCAACATGACCTAAGCATTGCCCATAAAATCATCTGCTATAACGTCCTCCCTTTCAACAACTATTTCAGGTTCAACCACAACAACACACGATCACACAACATATACAAACTCAAAGTAAACCACTCCAAACTCGACTACAGGAAATACGACTTTAGTAACCGAGTAGTTGATGCATGGAACTCACTACCAGACTCTGTAGTATCATCTCCTAACCCCCAATATTTTCCTCTTAGACTGTCCACTGTTGACCTCTCCCAATTCCTAAGAGGTCAGTAAGGGGCGTGCATAAGTGCACCAGAGTGCCTTCCGCCCCCTGCCCTAATGTTTCTCTCTTACTACTATCATGTATATAAATATTGTTATGTCTTTGTGGAGGAGGAGGAGGAAGAGGAAGAGGAGAAGGAAGAGGAGGCAGAGGAGGAAGAGGAAGAGGAGAAGGAAGAGGAGGCAGAGGAGGAAGAGGAGGAGAAGGAAAAGGGGAAAGAGGAAGAGAAGGAGGAGGAAGAAGAAGAAGAGAAAAAGAGGAGGAGGAGGAGGAGAAAGAAGAGGGGGCAGAGGAAAAGGAAGAGGAGGAAGAGGAGGAGGAGGAGGAAGAGGAGGAGGAGGAAGAGGAGGAGGAGGAAGAGGAGGAGGAGGAGGAAGAGGGGGAAGAGGAGGAAGAGGAGGAGAGGGAAGAGGAGGAGGAGGAAGAAGAAGAGGAAGAGGAGGAAGAGGAGAAGGAGAAGGAAGAGGAGGAAGAGGAGGAGAAGGAAAAGGAAGAGGAGGAAGAGAAGGAGGAGGAGAAAGAAGAGGAGGAAGAAGAGGGGGCAGAGGAGGAAAAGGAGGAGGAGGAAGAGAAGGAGGAGGAAGAAGAAGAGGAAAAGGAGGGAGAGGAGGAGGAATAGGGGGCAGAGGAGGAAGAGGAGGAGAAGGGAAGAGGAGGAGGAGAAGGGGAGGAGGAGGAGGAAGAAGAAGAAGAGGAAAAGGAGGAAGAGGAGGAGGAGAAGGAAAAGAAGCTGTGCTTTCTCAGCTCCACTCCACTCAAGATCATCATATATTCATGGAGAATGAAAAAAAAGGGGACTTAAAATGCATTTACCTTGTATGCAAACAGACAAACCCACCCCTCCCTGCATCAAGTCCTCTTTCCACATAAGCACTGGTGAATTATGAATGAAGGCTAGCGGCCCTGAAGTCCTCTGCTTATACATTTTTAAAAGCAACTTTCCATTTCTGATTATGATGTTCTCAGCCCTCAGATCGCCTTCAATGGCCAGAGAGGGAAAAGAAGAGCTGAACATATGCGGAGTTTCTCCATCGGAGGATGTTTCCAGATGTATCTTCCGACGCTGCTGTCTTGCAGCCTCTCCAAATTTTCCAGGAGGGACCGAAGCAGCTGCAGTTGGAGCCAGGACGATGGGTTGAGAAATGCCAGCTTCCCCTCCGTCTGTTTGCAATATGGGTGGTTAAAAGGGTCTGAAGCTCTAGCAGAAGAACTGGAATGATTTTTGGAACGAGTTACTTCTTATAGCAAGAACTATATATATATACTGCTTCATTGTGCCCCTCTCTAAGCGGTTTACAAAGTCAGCCTCTTGCCCCCAACAATCTGGGTCCTCATTTGACGCACTTCGGAAGGATGGAAGGCTGAGTCGACCTGGAGCCAGTCAGGATTGAACTGCTGGCAGGGGCAATGTAGAGTCAGCCTGCAACACTGCATTATAACCATTGCACCACAATGGATTCCTTCCTTCCTTCCTTCCTTCCTCTCTCTTTCCTTTCCTTCCTTCCTTCCTTCATCTCTCTTTCCTTCCTTCCTTCCTTCCTCTTTCCTTCCTTCCTTCCTTCCTCTTTCTTTCCTTTTCTTCCTTTCTTCATCTCTCTTTCCTTCCTTCCTTCCTTCCTTCCTTCATCTCTCTTTCCTTCCTTCCTTCCTTCCTTCCTCTTTCCTTCCTTCCTTCCTCTTTCTTTCCTTTCCTTTCCTTCCTTTCTTCCTTCCTTCCCAAGGAAGCAGACTTAAAGCAGACTTATATATCGCTTCATAATGCTTGACAGCCCTCATCATTGCATTGCCCCAACAATCTGGGTCCTCATTTTACCCACCTCAGAAGGATGGAAGGCTGAGTCAACCTGGAGCCTGGTGAGATTTGAACACCTGGCTGTGGGCAGAATCAGCCTGCAATATTTCACTTTAATCATGGCAGGCAGGCAGGCAAGCTGGTGGGAGGGGAGGAAAGGAGGGAGGGAGGGAGGGAGGGAGGAAAGGAGGAAGGAAGGGGGGGAGGGAGGGAGGAAAGGAGGAAGGGAGGGAAGAAAGGAGGAAGAGAGGGAGGGAAGAAAGGAGGGAGGGAAGAAGGGAGGGAGGGAAGGAGAGAGGGAGAGAGGGAGGAAGGGAGGGAGGGAGGGAGGAAAGGAGGGAGGAAAGGAGGGAGGGAGGGAGGAAAGGAGGGAGGGAGGAAAGGAGGGAGGGAGGAAGGAAAGGAGGGAGGGAGGGAGGATAGCAATAGCACTTACATATTGCCCTCTGTAGGTGGTTTTACAGGGTCAGCAAACTGCCCCCAAGAATCTGGGTCCTCATTTTACCCACTTCGGAAGGATGGAAAGGTGAGTCAACCTTGAGCCCATGAGATTTGAACACAAAACACAAGAAAGATAATCCTGCTTCTATCATTTTTCTATCTTTATGCTACGTATTTTTTAAAAAATAACCATAGCGTGTTGCATTTATGAAATGAATGACCTACGACAGAGAAAACACATTTTTATTTCTGCATGCAACAAAAACGTTTGAACTCCCTCCCAAAAAAGATGGGTCGAAAAGCTCAATAAATTATGTGCCGCCGCATATTTTGAGCGACAGGGAGCCGCCGCAGAGAGAAAAAAGAGCCCACACGCGGCTCCAGAGCTGTGGGTTGCAGATCCTTGAACGAGGCTCTAGCTCCCCCTAGTGATGAACCTGGAGCATCGTTGGATTGAGAGGTTTAGTCTCCCATCCCTGGAAATAGATTTTGGAAAATGGTGAGTGACAGGGAAAGCAACACAAGCGTCAGAGATGGCCGATAAATGAACTGGGCACTGTGACTTCATGGGATGGAAGCCTCCCTTTGTCAATCTAGAGCTGGGTGGCACAGTGGTTAGAGTTCAGCACCCTGCCCCAGCACCCATCTGTCCATCACATTGTCCAATCAATGCACCGTCCCAACTGGAGATGTCTCCCAGAAACACCCGTCCAGGTGCAGGGTAGAGTGACCTTGACTCTCAGAGAAAGGAATGTTATTTTGACTACATATCTTCTAATTTTTGCCCGTGTGAAAGAAAGAAAAAAGGAGGGAGGAAGGGAGGGAGGGAGGGGGGAAGGAAGGAAGGGAAAGAACGAAAGGAAAGAAGGAAGGAAGGAAGGAAGGAAGAAAGAAAAGGAAGGAAAGAAGGAAGAGAAAGAAAGGAAGGAAGGAAGAAAGGAAGAAAGGAAGGAAGAAAGGAAGAGAAAGGAAGAGAAAGAAAGAAAGAAAGAAAGAAAAAAGAAGGAAGGAAGGAAAGAAGAAAGGAAGAAAGGAAGGAAGGAAGGAAGAGAAAGAAAGAGAAAGAAAGAAAGAAAGAAAAAAGGAAGGAAGGAAAGAAAGAAGGAAAGAAAGGAAGAAAGGAAGGAAGGAAGGAAGGAAGGAAGGAAGGAAGGAAAGAAAGACCCAACTGCAGCAAGATCAATTTTCTCTCATTTTCTTTCTTCTGGATTCTGTCTTTCCCTCCCCTTTTTCCAGTATAATATTTTTTTTTATTTTCTCCAATATAAAGCAAAAAAATATATATAGTTATGAACACAACAGCGATGCTTAAAACCAATCATATCTAAACTTTTCTTATTACTCCCTCAATGAAGGCTCTTATCTCTCCTCATCTAATTTTTTCTATTCATTTTGCACAACATTATCAATTCTTTAAAAATCTACGTAAAAATTCTTCCTCTCCGTCTTACTATAAAAAGTTACATCAATGCAAAGAATAATAAGATCTCGTTTATCAAAATTTTAATATTGTATCATATAGCTAATTAAAAGTTCTCTCTATATATATCTCTTTAGTAAAAAAAACCCTATTCATAATATATCACCTACTTCATAAAATAAAGTTTGATATGTTTAAAATCTAAACAGTAAGTAAATTTTGTATTATATCGTTATATAATACAAAATTTCACCAGAAGAGCCCTTCACTCCTCCACTCGAAACAGAATATCCTACGAAAATAGACTAACAATCCTGGGCCTGGAAAGCTTAGAACTACGGCACCTAAAACACGATTTGAGTATTGCCCACAAGATCATATGCTGCAACGTCCTACCGGTCAATGACTACTTCAGCTTCAACCGCAACAACACAGGAGCACGCAACAGATTCAAACTTAATACGAACCGCTCCAAACTTGACTGTAAAAAATATGATTTCAACAATCGAGTTATCGAAGCGTGGAACTCATTGCCGGACTCAATTGTGTCAACCCCTAACCCCCAACACTTCTCCCTTAGACTCTCCACGATTGACCTCTCCAGGTTCCTTAGAGGTCAGTAAGGGGCGTGCATAAGTGCACTGGTGTGCCTTTCGTCCCTTGTCCAATTGTCTTTCCTTTCTCTCACTTATCATATATATTTTCTTTTTTTTCATATATCCTCTCCTCTGTTCTGTCTGGGTCCCCCCAGACGCCAACACCAACCAAAAAGAGTAGCCAAACACACTGGTAAAAAGCAAAGGCAGTTTATATAATTCAACGCAAACACAGGTAACAAAAACTGTTCTTACAGACAGGAACACTATGAAGCTTCACAGAGGTTTCACGAAGGCCAAGCAATAAAACAGGATTCTTGCTGGCAAAAACAACGCTGGAGATAATAAAACCCACGCCTCCCCCAAGTCTTCCAGACTTCTAGGCCACAAGCCAAGATCAGAGACGCCAAGAATCGAAGCAAGGTCACAGGACTCCCAGTTAATAACTCTCCACAAGACTGTAAGGGCGGGCCTGCCTTTTCAACCCTGCTGAGGAGAACCACACCCAAACCCAGCTGTTGCCAATTCGGGGATGGAAATACCTTTCTAATTGGCCCCGTCTTTGAGCTGCACGTCGCTGCCTCATGTCTATTATAGCCTGTGCGTCTTCATCCAATGAATCCAGGCTACTAGCTGGGGAGAGCCCCCCCTCCCCGGGGGTCTCTGGCTGCTCTCCCTCCTCCTCTTCCTGACGTTCCTCTCCCCCGTCTGCCTGGTCCTCCCCTTCCTGTTCACTGTCCTCCTCCTCTGGGCATGGATCCGGCAGAGGTCCAGCCGTTCCCTGAGGAGCCTCAGGCTGAATCACAACATCCTCTAAGTTCACTTTACCCTTATATATATTACTACATGTCTATTTTTCTTCCTATGTATTTGTGTATTGGACAAATGAATAAATAAATAAAATAAATATAGTGCTACCACCATTTCTCATCTTTGCCATCTGGCTTCCTTTTCCTTTTCAAAAGTTGGGCTAGCCCTCTGCCCAACCTGCAGAATGATAAAGTATTTCTTCTCCTGGGCTGGGGACGGAGAGAATCCTGCACCAGACAAGGGCTTGGCCAGGCTTTGATAAACCAAATTCTTATCAGATTGCGCCCTCTAGAGGAAACCGAGTCAATGCAACCTCAGCTTCTCTCCAAATACTGTACAGTGGTACCTCTACTTAAGAACACCTCTACTTAAGGACTTTTCTAGATAAGAACCGGGTGTTCAAGATTTTCCACTTAAGAACCAGAGCCCGGGAAAATTTCCCAGGAAACTTGAGAGCAGCATGAAGGCCCGGCCAGTTTCCTGCCATTCCCCTTTAATCCCAACCATCCCAGGCTTTTCTGGGCTGCCAGAGGAGGCTTTCGGTGACGCTCAAGGAGGCTTTGGAAGCCCAGAGCAAACGGAGTGTTTTCCTTTCTCTGGGCACTTGGATGAGGGAATAAGCCTCTGCCAGCACCCAGAGAAAAGAAACACTCCCTTCGCTCTGGGCAGCGACTGTCCTCCTCTTCTTCCTCCTCCTCCTCCTCCCTCCCTCCCTTCTCCCTCCCTCCTTCCTTTTCTCTCTCTCTCTTCTCTTTTTCTTTCCTCTCCCTTTTACTAACAATTAGGAAATGATCCACACACAAATATATACAAACACACAATCCCAACTTCATGAACAGATAACAGCTGCAGGTGAAAAATGCTTCCCAAAGCTGTTGTCGTGATAAAACATCCTAATTTCACCCAAAGCTTTTTCTTCCATTTGGGTTCATGTTGTTTTAACCATGTGTGTGTGTATATATATATATATATATATATATATATATATATATATATATATATATATATATATATATATATATATATATATTTGTTTTCGTAGATTTTCACGGGTGCAGGTATGACGGTCTTGGCATATTCGGGTTTCTTCCCGTGTAGGATTCAGAAAATTCTGGCGATGTTTCGACGAGGTCCCACTCGTCATCTTTAGGCTGGAAACCGAGTCATTGTTTTCCTTTTCTCTTTGGCTGTTATAATTTTATCAATGTCACTGTAACCTAGCCCGGTTGTGATTGTAAAATTTATATATATATGACGGTCTTGGTATATTTACATATATACCTGTTGTGGTTAGCTCTGGTCCAGCTCCTGCCCCAAGGACTGTGGATGTGGGGGAGACATCCATATGCTGCAGGGCCTGTTTTGCTCCCAGTGGAATCTGCTGATGAAGGCTCCTCTGACCAAGAAGACATGAGTGACAGGGAGGAAGAGAGTGTGACAGACAGCTCAGAAGGAGATCAATTATCTAGCTCCTCCTTGGATTCAGAACAAGAGTGAATGATACAGCCACGCATGTGGAGAGCGATGCATAGGCAGCAACAACTGAGAGATTATTATCAAAGAAAGTGAGGCCACCTTTGGTTGGATGGGGCTGTGGTAATTAGTGAGGCTGTTATAAAGAGCAGCGTGTGGGTTTGGCCATTGTGGAGGATTATCTGATCATTGTGTTTCGTGCCTGCTTTGCTGACTTAGACCTTGGTGTGTTGCTTTTTCCCCGCTTGGAAACTAAACCAGAGCAAAGTGTGTTTCACTTTGTGAAAGAAGAAGGACTGTGAATTGCCTCAGAGCTGCAAGCTAAGTATCACAGGACTGATAAGGGACTTGTACAAATTACCAGTTTGTTTGGAGACGAGGGCTCTTTGCTATACCAAAAGAGGGCTTAGGTTAAGTGAATTTTCCTTATAAAGAACATTGTTTTGAATTTTCAAACGTGTGTGTGTCTGAAATTCGTATCTGAATTTTTGGGAGGATTCTGCCAGAGAGCTTGACAGAACATATACCATTAACTATAACAAACCATCCAGCACAAACCACTGTAACAAAACCACACCCATGCAAGGGTGTTACATCTTATATATAAGTTACAGCCAATCAGGTTGCAGCACAGTTAGCAAATCCATGATTGCATACTGATTATGGCTTACATCGGCCTTTCCTATAGTTGCAAACTATTTATGTGCATTGTAATATTACATCAAGAAATAAACTTATTTCCGACACCCTCACCTACACCTCTGTCAGAATAAAGCTGAGGGGGGCCCTGGGAGGTCTTCTAGTCCAACCCCCCCTGCTTGCACAAGAGACCCTACCCCATATACCCTCCTATCAATGTGAAGAAGAAGAATTGACAAGAAGAATCTGAACTCCAAATACGAACTGAATAATCAAATTATCACAGATAATCCCCACTCGGTTAAAGACCTTGGTATATTAATAACAAAAGATTTAAGTGCCAAAGCCCAGTGCAACAATATAGCCAAGAAGGCTTCAAGAGTTGTAAACCTAATCCTACGTAGCTTCTGCTCTGGCAATCTCACACTACTTACCAGAGCTTACAAAACTTTTCCCAGACCCATCCTCGAATACAGCTCATCTGTTTGGAACCCATATCGCATCTCAGACATTAACACCCTTGAAAATGTCCAAAGATACTTCACCAGAAGAGCCCTTCACTCCTCCACTCGAAATAGAATACCCTATGAGACTAGACTTTCAATCCTGGGCCTAGAAAGCCTAGAACTAAGACGCCTTAAACAAGATCTAAGTATTGCCCACAAGATCATATGCTGCAACGTCCTGCCTGTCGGTGACTACTTCAGCTTCAACCACAACAACACAAGAGCACACAACAGATTTAAACTTAATATTAACCGCTCCAAACTTGACTGTAAAAAATATGACTTCAGTAACTGAGTTGTCGAAGCGTGGAACTCATTATCGGACTCCGTAGTGTCATCCCCAAACCCCCAACACTTTACCCTTAGATTATCTACGGTTGACCTATCCAGATTCCTAAGAGGTCAGTAAGGGGCGAGTACAAGTGCACTAGGGTGCCTTCCGTCCCCTGTCCTATTGCTCTCCTATATCTCCTATACCTTTCTTCTATTCCTATATCTTCTTTTCTATTCTTTCCTAGATATATTTTACTATGAGTATCTCCTCTATAACCTTCATCATGTATTTTACTATGTGTATATAGATATATACCCACTAAAACCCTCATTGTGCATTGGACAATATAAATAAATAAAATAAAATAAAATAAAATAAAATAAAAATAAAATAAAATAAAATAAAATAAAATAAAATAAAATAAAATAAAATAAAATAAAATAAAATAAAATAAAATAAAATAAAATAAAATAAAATAAAATAAAATAAAATAAAATAAAATAAAATAAAATAAAATAAAATAAAATAAAATAAAATAAAATAAAATAAAATAAAATAAAATAAAATAAAATAAAATAAAATAAAATAAAATAAAATAAACTGTTGAATAAGGCGCCTTTCATTTGATGTCCCTCTTTGGAAACCACCGCAAAGCATCTGTTTCTGGCTGTGTATGTGTGTGTGTGAGTGTGTGGGGGTGGGGTGGGGTGGGGTGGGAGAGGGGAGGGGAGGGGAGAAAGAGAGCGAGAACAAGAGAGGAAGACGATCAAAATTGTTACAGGACTGGATGCCAACACACAGGCTTATTAGCTAAATTCGCCCTGTAGATCAAAGCCCACACATGGAGCACTCTGGCCTCCAGCTATTATGCTTTCAAATTTTTTTCCCTGAAAAAAAAACCCCAACAACCTTCTGACAGTGGTTCTGCTTTGAGAGCACCCTTTCCTCCCCCACCCTCCGTTCAACTGTCCATCCCCAATTTGTTTTAAACCAAAGGCTGGCCCCTGTACAGAATTGTCCCAAGACTTTTGATGGTTAGGGTTAATTGACCCACCAAGATTTCAAGGAGAGAGAGACAGACAGACAGACAGACAGACACAGGGACACAGAGAGAGAGACAGAGACAGTGAGAGGCAGAGACAAAGAGGCAGAGGGAGACACACAGAGAGAGATGCACAGACAGAGAGAGAGACAGAGGCAGAAATAGACAGACAGAAACGGTCACAGAGGCAGAAAGAGACAGAGACAGAGAGAGGCAGAGACAGAAATACACAGAAAGAGGGGCAGAGAGACAGACACAGAAATAGAGAGAGAAGGAGCGACCCAGAGACAGAGAGAGAGAGAGACAGACAGACAGACAGAAATAGAGAAAGAGACAGACAGACAGACAGACAGACAGTGAGAGACAGTGAGAGACAGAGAGAGGAGAGAGACAGAGGGAGAGACAGAGACCCAGAGACAGTGAGAGAGACAGAGAGAGATAGAGGCAGAGAGACAGAGACAGAAATACACAGAGAGAGAGAGAGAGAAGCAGAGAGGCAGAAATACAAAGAGAGAGGGGCAGAGAGACACATAGAAATAGAGAGAGAAAGAGAGAGAGACAGAGACAGACAGAGAGACAGTGAGAGACCCAGAGAGAGAGAGAGACCCAGAGACAGAGACAGGGAGAGAGACAGAGAGACAGAGACAGAAATAGAGAGAGACAGAGACCCAGAGACAGAGAGAGAGACAGAGACAGAGATACAAAGAGGGAGAGAAAGAGACAGACAGAGAGAGAGAGAGAGAGAGAGAAGCAGAGAGACAGAAATACAAAGAGAGAGGGGCAGAGAGACAGACACAGAAATAGAGAGTGAGAGAAATAGAGACAGAGACACAGAAATAGAGAGCGAGACACAAAGAGAGAGGCAGAGAGACAGAGACAGAAATAGAGCAACAGAGACACAGAGACACAGTGAGAGACAGAGAGAGAGAAAGAGACACAGAGAGAGAGTAAACTCCAGACCCATCACTCTCCCTGTGTCCCTCTTAAAAAAAAAACCTGAACCCAGAAGACCTCAAGGAAGATGGAACAAGCCCACCTCTTCAAGCCCATCAGCCTTGCCCGACTCTCCACGGCAGGCAAGCGAAGTCTAAGAGGTCCTCGCTCGCTTGGGACCACCCAAGCAGATCCCCCGGGTGCCTCCTTCGTTCACCAGGGCACAGTCGCTGAGTCGAAAGCTTTCTGGGGAGCTTTGAACCTTCTGGTGAAGGGAGATGGTCACCCAATCTCAAGGTTCCTTTCCTGCTATAGCGCATTGTTGGACACAAGGCAGAAGGGAGAAGAACCAACCTATGGGGAATATTTTGCCCGGGACTGAAAGCTCCTAAAGAAAGTGCAAGGGGTGGGTGGGTAGAATTGTCCTGTGTGTATATGTGTGTGAGAGAGAGAGGGAGAGAAAGAGGGGGTGGGTGGGTGGGTGGGTGGGAGGCGGGTGGGAGGCAAGAGAGGGAGCAAGGGAGGTGGGGAGCATTCATAAAGAAACACCCCCTCCCCAACCTCTTCCCTCCTTCTCGGGAGCTCAAAGAAACCCAGGAGAAAGAAATGTTTGATAACACACAATACCCTTACAACTGCTTTAATTATGATGCCGACGATTACCCAGTCTGCACTTCAGACGAAGAGAAAAGATTCACGAGACCTGCGTACAGGTAAGTTGAACTTTTTAAGCTAGGTGTGCAGGGATGTGCATAATTTGGGAGCTTGGGAAAATGTTCCTTCTTTCCTTCTTTCCTTCCTTCTTTCCTTCTTTCCTTCCTTCTTTCCTTCTTTCCTTCCTTCTTTCTTTCTTTCCTTCTTCCTTTCTTTTTTCTTTCTTTCTTTCTTCTTCTTTTTCTTTTTCCCTCCCTCTTTCCCTCTCCTCCCTTCCTTCCTTTCTTCTTGCCTTCTTTCTTTCTTTCTTTCCTTCCTTCTTCCTTTCTTAGTTTCTTTGTTTCTTCTTTTTCTTTCTTTTTCCCCTCCCTCCCACCTTCCCTCTCCTCCCTCCCTCCCTTCCTTCTTCCCTTCTTTTTCCTTTCTTCTTTTCTTTTTTCCTCCCTCCCTCCTTTCCTCTTCTTTCTTGCTTTCTTTTTTCCTTGCTTTCTTTTTTCCTTTCTTATTTCCTTCTTTCATTTCTTCCTTCCTTCTTCCTTTCTTTTTTCTCCCTTTCTTTTTTTTCTTTCTTTTTTCCTCCCTCCCTCCTCTCGCCTTCCTCCCTCCCTTCCTTCTTCCCTTCTTTTTCCTTTCTTCTTTTCTTTTTTCCTCCCCTCCCTCCTTTCCTCTTCTTTCTTCCTTTCTTTTCCCTTCCTCTTTCCTTTCTTTTTTCCTTTCTTCTTTCCTTCTTTCCTTCCTTCCTTCTTCCTTTCTTTTTCTCCCTTTCTTCTTTTTCTTTCTTTTTTCCTCCCTCCTTACTTTCCTCTTCTTCCTTCCTTTTTTCTTTCCTCCCTTCCTCCCTTCCTCCCTCCCTTCTCTTTCTTTCTTCCACTATCCTTCATAAAGATCTCAGCAAGTGGTACCGAGACAAGATTAGAAACTTGATCGGGTTTTAGATTTTCTATTTTCGTAGGCGAAAATAACCAGCCCCCCCCCAATTTTTAAAATAGCTCTTTGGGTGGAAAGGGCAAATGAAGGGAAACGTTAGACCGAGGTGTCGCATTTGGTTAGGTCAAAAAAAGAGTGCGTTTTGTGCTGCCGCGCACCTCCAAATCTAGACAGGGTTGTGGCTATTGAGACTCAACCTATCTCTTAAATCCCAATTTTTTTCCCACTTAATTTTGAACTTTTGCAACTCAATGCAATGCATTTTTGGTGGGTTTAAATTGACTACCCTGAGAATTTGCCTTCTCTTTCAATGTGAAGAAAGTTGAAAAAAAGAGGGTTTTTTGCAATTTTCATCCAAACAAAAATGAGCTGGACCGGCTGTTCTAACTCTTTAGCTGTTGCTTTTATGATTAAACTTCCTCTTGGGTAAACACATCACACCCTAAGAAGAAAACAAATAAGGATAATTTTTTTTTAAAAAAACTCTAAAATAAAGGGTACTTTTAATTGTTAAGTTCCACCAGGTGGGATATTTGCATTGAATAGATTTGATTCATCCTCACTGAAATTTATTCATCTCGATTAAAAATGTCTCTGCTAATGAAGCCAATGGGATGAAATTTGCTTGTTTTGGAATTCGCTTTTGCTCTCCAATAAAATAATGCACATCAAAGTCAGGGTGCAGAATCTGACCCAAATTCTCCCCCGCCCTTAAAAAATGCATTGAACCCTGGCAACAAACAATTTCTTCTCATGCCAAAGTCACAATCTTCTCCTATTCACAGAAGTTACAGCTACTTTCAGTTGATAAAGTGACTGGGTCTATATTTTTTAAAATAATCATCCCCCCCCCCTTCTCAACGGAGAAGAAAATACAGATTCTATCATAGAACAAAGCCACAGTCATGGTGACTTTTTTTATCAGTGGAATATGCAAGCAAGATATTTATTTTTTTATTTAAATAATAGTTATAATAATCTTCAGAGCTGTTGCCCCCCATTCGGCCAATATGCCTGACTAATCACAGACTTGCAATGGGGATTGAGAGAGAGAAGGCAAGACACTTGTATTTGGGAATAAAATTTAAAAGTCAGTTTTCTACCTGGAAACACCAAGCAAGAGAATGACTGGCTTGGCACATTTTTTATAATGTACAGTATATTTTGAGGGGTATATAGTACATGGTTCTCCTTTGATTGCTTTTATGTGTTTTTTCCATTTTAGAGTAGAGTAGAGTAGTGTAGGGTAGGTTAGGTTAGGGTAGAGTAGAGTAGTGTAGAGTAGAGTAGAGTAGAGTAGAGAAGGGTAGAGAAGGGTAGAGAAGAGTAGAGTAGAGGAATGGAGTGGAATGGAATGGAGTAGAAATAGAGTAGAGTAGGGTAGAGAAGGGTAGAGAAGAGTAGAGTACAGTAGAGTAGAGTAGAGGAATGGAGTGGAATGGAGTGGAGTAGAAGTAGTGTAGAGTAGAGTAGAGTAGAGAAGGGTAGAGAAGGGTAGAGAAGAGTAGAGTAGAGTAGAGTAGAGGAATGGAGTGGAATGGAATGGAATGGAGTAGAAATAGAGTAGAGTAGGTAGGGTAGAGTAGAGTAGAGTACTCTACTAGAGTAGAGTAGAGTAGAGAAGGGTAGAGAAGGGTAGAGAAGAGTAGAGTAGAGTAGAGGAATGGAGTGGAATGGAATGGAGTAGAAATCGAGTAGAGTAGGTAGGGTAGAGTAGAGTAGAGTACTCTACTAGAGTAGAGTAGAGTAGAGAAGGGTAGAGAAGGGTAGAGAAAAGTAGAGTAGAGTAGAGGAATGGAGTGGAATGGAATGGGGTAGAGATAGAGTAGAGTAGAGTAGGGTAGGGTAGGGTAGGGTAGAGTAGAGTACTGTACTAGAGTAGAGTAGAGAAGGGTAAGGAAGGGTAGAGAAGGGTAGAGAAGAGTAGAGTAGAGGAATGGAGTGGAGTAGAAGTAGAGTAGAGTAGGGTAGGGTAGGGTAGAGTAGAGTACTCTACTAGAGTAGAGTAGAGAAGGGTAGAGAAGGGTAGAGAAGGGTAGAGAAGAGTAGAGTAGAGGAATGGAGTGGAGTGGAGTAGAAGTAGAGTAGAGTAGAGTAGAGTAGAGTAGAGTAGAATTTTATGGCAAAGTGTGATTGGATATGCAAGGACTTTGTCTTGGGGCAGATGCTCTCAGTGTACATAAAAAAAACATAAGTTCAGCAAGAATCATAAGGTACAAAACAAAATCATAGTCAGTGTACAAATAAGCAATCAAGTCACCTTAGGAACCAGTCAATATAAATTGTAAGGGTACAAGCAACGAATTACAGTCACACCGTCATTTGTGGGAGGAGATGGGCAATGGGAACAACGAGAAGATTAATAGTAGTGCAGACTTAGGAAGAAGTTTGACAGTGCTGAGGGAAATATTGGTTTAGCAGAGTGATGGCGTTCGGGGAAAAACTCTTCTTGTGTCTAATTGTTCTGATTTTTTGTGAGCTACCCAGGGTTGTTTGGGATTGAATGACCTCTAAGTTTAATCAATCTATCCAATAATATTGCACTGGTGATCTTCCCTAGTTGGGTCATGAAAAGTCTGCACCCAGCTTAGAGAGCACCAAAGACCCCACAGTTCAACCCTCAGCTACAAATATTGGCTCCTAATAACAGTATGGCAACCAAACGTACATTCTGCCTTTCTTACACAATGTGTGAAACCATTCAGTGGCATAGCTATGTCTATTACATCTATCTATTTATCATCTATCTATACATTCACCCATCCATCACTATCATTCATCTTTCTGTCTGTTTGTCTGTCCTGCCCGTCAGTGTATCCACCCATCCACCTGTCCATCCGTCCATCTGTCCATCCGTTCATCCCTATTCTCTCTCTCTCTCATCTATCTATCTATCCATCCATCCACCCACCCACTTATCATCCATCCATCCCTATCATTTGTCTGTCTGTCTATCTCTGTCTGTCTATTGTTCTATCTATCTTTCTATCTATCTATCTATCCATCCATCCATCCACCCACCCACCCACCCATTCACCCAACCACTACCTATCTACCTACCTACGTCTGTCTGTCTGTCTATTGTTCTATCTATCTTTCTATCCATCCATCCATCCATCCATCCACCCAACGTCCGTCTGTCTGTCTGTCTGTCTGTCTGTCTTTATCTATCTATCTATCTATCTATCTATCTATCTATCTATCTATCTATCTATTTATCTATCTATCTATCTATCTATCTATCTATCCGTCCACCCACCCACCAACTACTTACCTACTTATGTCTATCTATCTGTCTGTCTTTCTCCATCTGTCTGTCTGTCTATCTGTCTTCGGAGAGGGGCGGCATACAAATCTAATAAATTATTATTATTATTATTATTATTATTATTATTATTATTATTATTATTATATCAATATAACCCAGCAAACGAGATCACTATGCTGGATTTCGTATTTCATCACCAGCCAGGCACTTCCCAAGCACCTAGGACTGCGTGATGTAGCAGCGAATTATGTTTGCCGATCCCAGTAAAGCGGCCTTTGGCAATTGACAGATGGAGATTTTGTCAATTCCGATGGTTTTCAAATGTCCGCTGAGATCCTTTGGTACTGCGCCCAGCGTGCCAAGTACCACTGGGACCACTTTCACTGGCTTATGCCAGAGTCGTTGCAGCTCAATTTTTAGATCTTCATATTTCACTAATTTCTCTAGCTGCTTCTCCTCAATTCTGCCGTCTCCTGGGATTGCGATGTCGATGATCCATACTTTCTTTTTCTCCACAATCACAATGTCTGGTGTGTTATGCTTCAGAATTCGGTCAGTCTGAAGTCGGATTATTATTATTATTATTATTATTATTATTATTATTATTATTATTATTATTATTATCTAATCAGCAGATCAAGCTTTAAAATAATCATGGTTTGCTGCAAGATGTAAAGCCAGCTATGGTTTGATACAGTAAATTAAATGGAGTTCCACATGGTCCCTTCTGTGTTTCAAGACTTGATGTTGCAACTGATTTGGAAGTTTCAAAAGCTACCTGGTTGAACTTATCAAGCTCCTGAGTTCAAACCTTGTTCAGTTCCTTGTGTTCAAGGAGGCGCACTTAATCTTTATTACCATAATCGCATTCAAGCAGCATCCTCTGTGCCACGAAGCCGACTGAATTATCTCATTTTCCGAGTCTCTCTATATATCATCCCCTTCGCACCCAATGTGGTTGTGATGTCCTTAATTTTCTCATCTTTCTTTGGGCAGCTACATCGCCTTGATCGCCATGGCCATTCAGCAGAGTCCTTCCAACAAGGTGACCCTTTCCGGCATCTACGATTTCATTATGAAGAAGTTCCCGTACTATCGGACGAACCAACGAGCGTGGCAGAATTCCATTCGTCACAACCTGTCTCTCAACAGCTGTTTTGTCAAGGTAAGCCTGCAAGACACACCTGCCTTCTGTCCGTGCACTCAACCTGTTCTGGGTTGGGTCGTCCTTCCAACGTATGGTTGAGGGCGAGTTGATCTTGGTGGTCTGAGAAGAACTTTCAAATTAGAAACATAGAAGATTGACGGCAGAAAAAGGCCTCATGGTCCATCTAGTCTGCCCTTATACTATTTCCTGTATTTTATCTCAGGATGGATATATGTTTCTCCCAGGCATGTTTCAACTACAAAAAGATATTGACAAAATTGAACGGGTCCAAAGACGGGCTACAAGAATGGTGGAAGGTCTTAAGCATAAAACGTATGAGGAAAGACTTCATGAACTCAATCTGTATAGTCTGGAGGACAGAAGGAAAAGGGGGGACATGATCGAAACATTTAAATATGTTAAAGGGTTAAATAAGGTTCAGGAGGGAAGTGTTTTTAATAGGAAAGTGAACACAAGAACAAGGGGACACAATCTGAAGTTAGTTGGGGGAAAGATCAAAAGCAACGTGAGAAAATATTATTTCACTGAAAGAGTAGTAGATCCTTGGAACAAACTTCCAGCAGACGTGGTTGCTAAATCCACAGTAACTGAATTTAAACATGGGATAAACATATATCCATCCTAAGATAAAACACAGGAAATAGTATAAGGGCAGACTAGATGGACCAGGAGGTCTTTTTCTGCCGTCAGTCTTCTATGTTTCTATGTTTCTAATTCAGTTCCTGTGGATTTACCAACCACGTCTGCTGGAAGTTTGTTCCAAGCATCTACTCCTCTTTCAGTCAAATAATATTTTCTCACGTTGCTTCTGATCTTTCCCCCAACTCACCTCAGATGGTGCCCCCTTGTTCTTGTGTTCCCTTTCCTATTAAAAACACTTCCCTCCTGGACCTTATTCAACCCTTTAACATATTTAAATATTTCGATCGTGTCCCCCCTTTTCCTTCTGTCCTCCGGACTATACAGATGGAGTTCATCAAGTCTTTCCTGATAAATTTTATGCACCATTTTTGTAGCCCGTCTTTGGACCCCTTCAATATGATCAATATCTTTTTGTAGGTGAGGTCTCCAGAACTGGACACTATATTCCAAATTACTCTCTGAGATGTTATTGTTGGGTTGATAGAAGAGAAAAGCTGTAGCTCAGAGTTGAACTATGAAGTCCTTGATGGTCTCTGAGCTTGGTTATGGTTATGTTGCAGATGTTTTATGACCCAACAAGGTAACACCATCAGTGCTAGAAGGGAATTGGGTTGGAAAATTTCAAGAAGAGGATGGTTGTGGGGTCCTTGGTGGTCTCTGAACTTGGTGGTTAACTTACAGACCTTTCCCAACCCAACTAGGGAACATTATCTGTGCAATATTAGAGGATTGATTGATTAAATTGAGAGGTCAATCAATTCCAAACTACCCCTGAGTAGCTTGCAAGTGAAAAAGTAAAAAAATCATAAAAAACAGATCAAAGAAGAGCCACATTAGAGATTATAAACCAGAGAGGATGAATTTGAACATTCCAATCCCCTTACAGCATTTTTTTAAAAACAAAACAAAACTTTGGTAATTTTGGAGAAAACCACGATCCTCATTTGAAGAAAAGGTGGAGGGAATGAATGGCTATCAAGTGGAGATGTTTTGAAATATAAGTTCAGTCATTTTATTTGAAAAGAGGAGAGAAAGAGAGAGAAGAAAGAGATAGACAGAAATAGAGAGGGGGAAGGGGGCGGGGGAGAGATAGAAAGAAAGAAGAGAGAGAGAGAGAGAGAAAGAAAGAAGGAAGGAAGGAAGAAAAGAGAAAGGAAGGAAGGAAAGAGAGAGAGAGAGAAAGGAAGGAAAGGAGAGGAAGGAAAGAAAGAAAGGGAGGAAGGGAGGGAGGAAGGAGGTAGAAAGAAAGAAAGAAAGAAAGAAGAAAAGAGAAAGGAAGAAAGAAAGAAAGGAGGAAAGGAAAGGAAAGGAAGGAAGGAAGAGAAAGAAGGGAAAGAAAGAAAGAAGGAAGAAAAGAAGAAAAGAGAAAGGAAGCAATGAAGGAAGGAAAGAAAGAAAGAGAGAGAGAAAGAGAGAAAGGAAGGAAAGGAGTGGAAGGAAAGAAAGTGAGGGAGGGAGGGAGGAGGTAGAAAGAAAGAGAAGAAAAGAGAAAGGAAGGAATGAAAGAAAGAAAGAAAGAAAGAAAAGAGAAAGGAAGGAAGAGAGGAAGAAAGGGAGGAAGGAGGAAAGGAAAGGAAGGAAGGAAGGAAGGAGGAAGAAAAGGAAGGAAGGAAGAGAAAGAAGGGAAAGAAGAAAGAAAGAAAGTATGTGTACGCAGCAGACTGAAGGGGCTATTTACCCTCCAAATGTCTATAATTAGAGTGCCTGGATCTCAGCAACTTGTCATAGCTGTTTATATGAGCCTCGCCATCTAAGTGGTGGCAGATGTGGAGAAGGCAACATTCGCAGCCTACGTGCCGAGAGGTCAGCGACTCTGGGCCACAAACCAAAATGGGCAGCCGTGGCGGACAACCTCTGTCTATAAAGCTGGACCTCCACCTTCTGAGGTCACCACCATCCTCCTAGTTGGCCAGCCTCCTCTGAGCTCCAGTGCACATCCAAAGGAACCTTCCTTCCCCACAGAAACCCTTGTAGATCCCAACCAGACCTTCATCTTTGAAGTTCTCAAATCATGATTAGTTTCCAGACAGGGTGGATGAGATCCAGTGAAGGGCTGCAAAAATGTTTACTACCACGCTGTGGGCGTGGCTTATTTTGTGGGTGTGCTTTGCTGGCCATGTGACCAGCTGGGAGTGGCTTATTTATTTTTTGATTTGATTTGATTTGATTTGATTTGATTTGATTTGATTTGATTTGATTTGATTTGATTTGATTTGATTTGATTTGATTTGATTTGATTTGATTTGATTTGATTTGATTTGATTTGATTTGATTTGATTTGATTTGTATGCCGCCCCTCTCCGGAGACTCGGGGCGGCTAACAGCAATAATAAGACAGCGTACAATAACAATCCAATACTAAAAACGATTAAAAACCCATTAATATAAAAACCAAACATACATACAGACATACCATGCATAAAATTGTAAAGGCCTAGGGGGAAAGAGTATCTCAATTGCCCCATGCCTGGAGGCAGAGGTGGGTTTTAAGCAGCTTACGAAAGGGAAGGAGGGTGGGGGCAATTCTAATTTCTGGGGGGAGTTGGTTCCAGAGGGCCGGGGCCGCCACAGAGAAGGCTCTTCCCCTGGGTCCCGCCAAGCGGCATTGTTTAGTTAACGGGACCCGAAGAAGACCCACTCTGTGATGATCATGTGACCAGGGAAGGTGCTTAAAGGTCATGTGACTGGCTTAAAGGTGGCCAACTTGACGTCACTCACGGCAAGGGTTTGGGGTAGGGTGCCTGGCTTCTCCTTGCCTTAGAGAGATACAATTTCCCCATCTATTTACTATGACTGAACATCCAAAATACCTGTATACTATTTAATTCTATGTATATATGCCATATGTGTACCTACATATTACACACAAGCACACAAAAATATACACTGCTCAAAAGGGAACACTCAAAGAACACATCCTAGATCTGAATGAATGAAATATTCTCATCGAATACTTTGTTCTGTACAAAGTTGAATGTGCACAACAGCAGGCGAAATTGATTGTCAATCAGTGTTGCTTCCTAAGTGGACAGTTTGATTTCACAGAAGTTTGATTTACTTGGAGTTATATTGTGTTGTTGAAGTGTTCCCTTTATTTTGTTTTGAGCAGTATACTATATCTACTATATAAAGTGTATATATATATATATATATACACACACACAGCTCTTCTAAAATTGTACACATTCAACCTCATTTACTGCGATAGGAAAAACATACCCAGAGCTCAGAAGGGGGGAAAAAGAAGAAAAAATTCAAAAAATTTCTACCGGTTCTGCATACCTGACCCAAATTTTTCTACCGGTTCTGCGTATGTGTCCCAAATTTTTCTACCGGTTCTGCATACCTGACCCAAAATTTTCTACCGGTTCTGCATACCTGACCCCAATTTTTCTTCCGATTCTGCGTATGTGTCCCAAACTTTTCTACTGGTTCTGTGTACCTGTCCCAAATTTTTCTAATAATTCTGTGTACCTGGCTCAAATTTTTCTACCGGTTCTACATCCCTGACCCAAATTTTTCTACCGGTTCTGCGTACCTGTCCCAAATGTTTCTAATAGTTCTGTGTACCTGTCCGAAATGTTTCTAATAGTTCTACATACCTGTCCCAAATGTTTCTACCGGTTCTGCTAACCTGACCCCAATTTTTCTTCCGATTCTGCATACCTGACCCAAACTTTTCTACTGGTTCTGTGTACCTGTCCCAAATTTTTCTAATAATTCTGTGTACCTGGCTCAAATTTTTCTACTGGTTCTACATCCCTGACCCAAATTTTTCTACCGGTTCTGCGTACCTGTCCCAAATGTTTCTAATAGTTCTGCGTACCTGACCCCAATGTTTCTACCGGTTCTGCGTACCTGACCCCAATTTTTCTACTGGTTCTGTGTATCTGTCCCAAATGTTTCTAGTAGTTCTGCGTACCTGACCCCAATTTTTCTACTGGTTCTGTGTATCTGTCCCAAATGTTTCTAATAGTTCTGCGTACCTGACCCCAATTTTTCTACTGGTTCTGTGTATCTGTCCCAAATGTTTCTAATAGTTCTGCGTACCTGACCCCAATTTTTCTACTGGTTCTGTGTATCTGTCCCAAATGTTTCTAATAGTTCTGCGTACCTGACCCCAATTTTTCTACTGGTTCTGTGTATCTGTCCCAAATGTTTCTAATAGTTCTGCGTACCTGACCCCAATTTTTCTACTGGTTCTGTGTATCTGTCCCAAATGTTTCTAATAGTTCTGCGTACCTGACCCCAATTTTTCTACTGGTTCTGTGTATCTGTCCCAAATGTTTCTAATAGTTCTGCGTACCTGACCCCAATTTTTCTACTGGTTCTGTGTATCTGTCCCAAATGTTTCTAATAGTTCTGCGTACCTGACCCCAATTTTTCTACTGGTTCTGTGTATCTGTCCCAAATGTTTCTAATAGTTCTGCGTACCTGACCCCAATTTTTCTACCAGTTCTGCATACCTGTCCCAAATTTTTCTACCGGTAGGAGCCCATCACTGATGAGACCCCTATTTCTGAAGGTCCATGATGGACAGCATGGCTGTTTTTCATTTTTATTTTATTTTATTTTTAACAAATCCAGGTTCCCCGGGCGGAAGGCAACGACAAAGGCAAAGGCAACTACTGGAGTTTTGCCACCGGCTGTGAATCGATGCTGGATTTGTTTGAAAATGGGAATTACAGGAGGAGGAGGAGGAGGAGGAGTGTGAAGAGGGAGAAAAAGGGGGCTGGAGAACGAGGCCCCTTGCCCACGTTGCCTCCATCCGAGGTGGCCTTTCCCCAGATCTCCTGTCCAGCTGAGACTTTGGAATCCCAACCGCTCCGATGTTCAGAGCCCGGTGAGTTTTTTCCAAGAGCTTCTGCCGCCAGCCAGCAAAGCCCAAACATCGGAAAATCTGACGCCGAAATTAAATTTAGCATTGATTACATTCTTTCGTCTCCAGACCCACTGCCGGTCCTGCGTTCCTCGTACCATGTGCAAGATAATAAATATCACCTCTTGGATGTTCCGCAGGTTCAGTTTTGGACATTATGAAAGCAGCCTGGGGGGGTGGGACAGAAAATGTCTTGCAGCAAAGCGAATTCAACTTTTGGGAGATGCCCTATGCTCCCCTCTGGGGTTTGAACCGTCTGTTGGGGTTTGGGGGGCTTGCTGGAGAAGACAGTGGGACTCCGGTGGGTCTTTGGCTTCTGGTGCCACGGGGGCATACAACGGCAGAACACGGCTTGGATTCTGGGAGGAGGGAACGGAGTACTTAAAGGTGGACGGGACAACAAAAGTAGGCCCTACCCGGATCGTGGGATCCAAGAAGTTATCAAGGAAACCGGATGCTGTCCCAATACTGACTTGGAATATTAGGAATATGAAACAGACAGCCTTCCTTCCTTCCCACCCTCCCTCCCTCCCTTCCTTCCTTCCTTCCTTCCTTCCCTCCTTCCTTCCTTCCCTCCCTCCTTCCTTCCTTCCCTCCCTCCTTCCTTCCCTCCCTCCTTCCTTCTTTCCTTCCTTCTCTCCTTCCTTCCTTCCTTCCTTCCCTCCTTCCTTCCTTCTTTCCCTCCTTCCCTCCTTCCTTCCTTCTCTCCTTCCCACCATTCATTCTTTCTTTCTCCTTCCTTCCTTCCCTCCCTCCTACCTTACTCCTTTGCTCCTTTCTTTCTATCTTTCTGTCTGTATGTCTATCTTTCTCCTTCCTTCCTTCCTTCCTTCCCTCCCTCCTTCTTCCCTCCTTTCTTTCTGTCTTTCTGTCTGTCTGTCCCTCTTCTTTCCTTATTTTATTTTCTTCCTTCCTTCTTTGAATACATATAGCTAGATGCCTTCCTTCCATTCATCCTTCCTTCCCTCTTTCCTTCTTTTCTTATTTTATTTCCTTCCTTCCTTGAATACCTTTAGCTAGATGCTTTCCATCCATTCTTTCTTCCTTCCTCTTCCCTCCCTCTCTCTTCTTTCCTTATTTTATTTCCTTCCTTCCTTGAATACCTTTAGCTAGATGCTTTCCATCCATTCTTCCTTCCTTCCTCTTCCCTCCCTCTCTCTTCTTTCCTTATTTTATTTCCTTCCTTGAATACATATACATGCCTTCTTTCCTTCCTTCCTTTCCTTCCTTCCCTCCCTTTTTCCATCCATTCTTCCTTCTCTTTTTCATCTCCTTCCTTCCTTCCTCTTCGCTCCTTTCCTCTTCTTTCCTTCTTTTATTTCCTTCCTTCTTTCCCTTCAATCTCACTTTGTCCATCCCTTTCTCCTTCCTTCATTCCTGTGTTTCTTCGTGCCCGGAATGGTCTGCTATGCTTTGTAAAGAATCTGATTCTTCAAGCATTACTCTCACTTAGACATAACAAAGAAATACCAATGTTTCTAATACCCCTCGTCCGTCATCTTGACTTTTTTGACGAATCTCCCGTGGACACTCCGGGCTGTGTGACATTTCCTGTGGGCTCCACAAGACCCTCAATTTGACTACTTATCTTAACGGCATCCCTTCCTCAAACTCCAGAATGATCAGCCAATATAACAATATGACTAGCAAAAAAAAAACCCTTCCCAAAATCCCACAAAGTAGAATCAGGGACAAAGGGTTAAACTTTTCACTGATTTAAGTTTGAGGTTTCTACAGGCTGTTGTCTCTTTCCATAATGTGCTTGTCAAATCGGGTGTTTTGCATTTGTGTGTAATGTACATGGGCACTTTTTCTTCAAATATGCATTTTTGTACATTTTTTTGCAACTACTCCAAGCAGTATCTTCACGGCATTGAGGGATCCGTAGGCTAATTTTTTTTCACTTTTTGTTTCTTTCAGGCTGTTGTTTTAAAATGTAGTGTAATTATTAAGTTTAGGAGAGTGAGCCTGCGGGCCCAGTTCTATAAATGACTTTGGGGCAGTCCCATTGCTTCTCCGCACCCCTAATTTATTGGTAATTCCATTCCATTGGCCTATGGATTGCGAATCAATAAAGTTATATGTTAAAACGGTACACTTTAAAATTTATTGAGAGGCATGGAGATGGAGAGGCATGGAGATGGCAAGGGCACCACAGCTCAGTTCAGGAAATAACACTGACTTTGTACCCCTAATTTTAGAACATAAGAACCTAAGAAGAGCCATGCTGAATCAGGCCAAAGCCCATTGAGTCCAGCATTCTGTGTCCCATCAATTATCCATGGGGATCTTGAGCAGAAAGAGAAGGCAAGACCCTCCCTTTCTCTTGACCCCCAACAAATGGTACCCAAGGGAACCCTGCCTGCCTCAACCAACATAGAGGCAGCACATGGACATCCCTTTCAATAACCACCGATACACTCGGCATCCATGAATCTGTCTAATCCTGCCTTGAAGCTCTCCAGGTTGACAGCTGTCACAACCTCTTCTGGAAGTGAATTCCATCAACAAATGAACCTCTGGGTGAAGAAATATTTCCCTTTATTTGTGCTCACTTTCTTACCTCTGAGTTTTAGGGAGGGCCCCTTACTCCTAGTATTGTGTGATACAGAAAAGAATTTTTCTCTATCCACCTTTTCTATCCCATGCATGATTTTATACACTTCGATCAAGTCACCCCTCAAACGCCGTCTTTCAAGGCTGAAGAGACCAAGACTTTGCAACCTGATTTCATAAGGGAGGGGCTCCAAGGTAAGGGACATTTTCTTTCCCTTACCTTGGTAAGGTCAGTCCTGGTTATCTGGGGGCAGAACGGGGGGTGGGGGTGAGCAAAGGAAGAATTTGGGGCAAGGTGGGTGGGTTTTGGATCCGTTGGTGGCCATTTTGCTCAGGGTCACACCTGCGTGGAAGCAAAAAAACAAAATGGCGGCGACCCTAGAGACACCAACAAAACTGATGCTATAGTAAAGTGACCAGATTATAATATCAGTTAAGCGGGTCACCATTGCGGGGGCAGAGGGTTGGGGAGCAGTGTTGCCTCTAATTTTTTTGGGGGGTGGTGGAAAAGTATAGTGTCTGAGCGAATGAATATAGTGTCTGAATGAATGAATGAATGAATGAACTAACAAACAAACAAACAAACAAATAAAAAACCCACCCTGTTTTGCCTCAGAGAATTTCAAAATAAAATACTGTACTGTGTGTCTATAACAGTGAGCTCATAATAGGGCAACTCTATCAATATCAAAATGCCACTTCAATAGTTGAGCTAGTTTCAAACTAGATTTTGATTTTCTTTCTCTCTTCCTTACTCCCATTCTTTTTCTTTCTCTTTTCCTTCCTCTCTTTTTTCTATCTGTTTCTCTCTCTTCCTCTCTCTCTCCTTCCCTCTCACTCTTTCCCTCTCGGCTTCTGGGCAGGTTTGGAAAACTCTGAGTTGATGATGATTTTTAAGTGAGCGATTGCTCACTGCTCAGCTTAGAGGGAACTATGTTGGGGAGACAGACGGAAGACGGCATGAGCCCAAATTTATGCAGGCTTCAATGGGGCCCTGTTGTAAAGCCTCTTCTCCCCAGAGCCTGGTGACCGAGCGTGTTTCCCCCACCACCACCACCTCAGGTAGTAGTAGAGCATAGCCGAGGGGTGGAGGGAGCAGAATACCACAAGCAGGCGGAAAGCCTTCTGCAGCGAAGTACTGGGCAGCTCCATCCTGGAGAGCGAACCTTTTTTTACTCCTCAGCCGCTACTGTTGGGGTCGCGTCTCCTGGGGCGAATGTTGCGTCCAGTCGAGTCCCTTCCGATCATGCCAAGCTTGGGAGCCGAGGGGCTGCGTCGCCAGATCCCAAGCTCAGCGGGGTCAGATGGGACGATGCAGCTCCTGGGCTCCCAAGCTCGACAGGGTCAGACGGGACTCGACTGGGCGCAACTTTCTGCGTATGCGCAGAAGCAAAATCTCACTTGGACGCATGGGCGCACAAACCAGAGATGCGCACAGCTCAATTTCCACTACCGGTACGATGGCGTCAATCGTACCAGTAGGAACCCGCTACTCAGGGATGGGCTCCTACAGAAACAGCCAGGAACGCAGTTCCGGTAGCAAAATTTGGAGCTCCACCACAGAGCACCCTATTATTTATTTATTTATTTATTTATTTATTTATTTATTTATTTATTTATTTATTTATTTATTTATTTATTTATTCATTCATTCATTCATTCATTCATTCATTCATTCATTTTTTATTTATTTATTCATTCATTCATTCATTCTATCTATCTATCTATTTATCTATTTGTTTGTTTGTTTGTTTATTTGTTTATTTGTGTATTTGTGTATTTGTGTATTTGTTTATTTGTTTATTTGTTTATTTATTTGTTTGTTTATTTGTTTGTTTGTTTGTTTATTTATTTATTTGTTGTTTGTTTGTTTATTTATTTATTTGTTTGTTTGTTTGTTTGTTTGTTAGATTTGTATGCCACCCCTTTCCGTAGACTCGGGGTGGCTCACAACACAATAAAACAGTTCATAACAAATCTAATAATTTACAATTTAAAATATTTTTTAAAAAACCCCATTATTAAGCAGACATACATACAAGCATACCATACATAAATTGTATAGACCCGGGGGAAATATCTCAGATCCCCCATGCCTGACGACAAAGGTGGGTTTTAAGGAGTTTACGAAAGGCAAGGAGGGTAGGGGCAGTTCTAATCTCTGGGGGGAGCTGGTTCCAGAGAGTCGGGGCCGCCACAGAGAAGGCTCTTCCCCTGGGGCCCGCCAACCGACATTGTTTAGTTGACGGGACCCAGAGAAGGCCCACTCTGTGGGACCTAACTGGTTGCTGGGATCCGTGCGGCAGAAGGCGGTCCCGGAGATATTATGGTCCAGTGCCATGAAGGGCTTTAAAGGTCATAACCAACACTTTGAACTGTGACCGGAAATTGATCGGCAACCAATGCAGACTGCGGAGTGTTGGTGTAACATGGGCATACCTGGGGAAGCCCATGACTGCTCTCGCAGCTGCATTCTGCACGATCTGAAGTTTCCAAACAATTTGCACTGAAAGATGTTGAAACAAAATGCACAGTGTGGTAGTAAAAGTTTTGGTAGCCCATCACTGCCGCTACGGAACCCACCTCCGAGTTTGGGGGCAGGGGAGGTTAACGTTAATTGGAAAACACCCACCTCCTGCCCAAAGAAATGAATCGACTCTCTCAAACAATTCCTATTGTTTGACCCGCTTTATGTCCAAAAGGCAAGGGAACGTTCTCGCGTCCCTGACACTTCTATCAAAAGCATTCCGCGACCAAAGGATGCCGTTGCTTGCTTTTCAAAGGAGATCAATCATCTTTCCAAACCAGGAGGGGGTGGGAGGGGAAAAAAGCAAGCAAGGGAGAAAAAAACCCAGGGACATTTTTTAATTTACCTGGTGCGTCGCACGCTGACGATTTCCAAAACGAATTTCGGGCCCTTGAAACAAATGGCATTTAATATGAAAGGTGTGCGGGCAAGACGTGACCTTATTCAAATGTCGGCGCCATTACGGAGCCGTTCCTGGTCTAATTATAATTAAATACTTTATGCTTCCTTTGCAAATCCTTTTGATCAATCACTGATAGGAACATTAATATCACACTGCCCCTGAGCGCCGGGCTGCCTCACAAGTGTTTACGGATCAGCGGGTTTCCATTAAGGAAGACGCGAGGCACCGCGGTGCAAACGTTCGTGGGCAAAATGTTCGTAAGTGGCCTTGACGTCAGAATAAAAATGAAGAAGGAGAGAAGAAACTTCCAGATTATTCACCCACCCACCCACCTGAGACTTAAGAGCTCTTTTATTTATTTATTTATTTATTTATTTATCGATAGATTTGAAAGTGACCATGAAGGCCATCGAGTTCAACCCCCTGCCCAAGCAGGAACCCTATAGTACACCCGTCAAGTGGCAGTTCAATCTTCTCTTAAAAATGTCCAGAGTGTTGGAGTTCACAACGTCCGCTGGTAGGTTGTTCCATGGGTTGATCACTCTGACCGTCAGGAAGTTCCTCCTTATCTCCATGTTGAATCTCTCCTTGGTCAGCTTCCAGACGTTGTTCCTCGTCCGGCCCTCTGGTGCCCTGGAGAATAAAGTGATCCCCTCCTCTCTGTGACATTCCCTCGTATACCTGTAGACTGCTATCATGTCCGCTCTGGCCCTCCTTTTCTCTAGGCTATCCATGCCCAGTTCCCGCAGTCTCTCTTCGTAAGTCTTGGTTTCCAATCCCTTAATCATCTTGGTTGCTCTTTTTTGCACCTTCTACAGAGTTTCAATGTCTCTTTTGAAGTGTGGTGACCAGAACTGAATACAGTACTCCAGGTGTGGTCGGACCAGGGCGTAGTAGAGTGGTATTAAGACTTCCCTGGTCTTGGAGTGTATTCCCCTGTTGATGCAGCTTAGGATTGTGTTGGCTTTTTTAGCTGCTGCAGCACATTTTTTCTAAGTTGTTATGCTTTGGCCCTAACATATAAAATGTGTGTGTACATTCATGTTTTATTCTTAAGAAGCAATTGGACAAGCCATTTGTCTGAAGGTGGTGTAGGGTTTTCCTGCCTGTGCAGGGGTTGGACTAGAAGACCTCCAAGGTCCCTTCCAACTCTGTCATTCATTCATTCATCAGTCAAATTTAGAAACATAAAAGACTGACGGCAGAAAAAGATCTCATGGTCCATCTAGTCTGCCCTTCTTGTATTTTATCTTAGGATGGATCTATGTTTATCCCAGGCATGTTGAAATTCAGTGACTGTGCATTTACCAACCACGTCTGCTGGAAGTTTGTTCCAAGCATCTACTACTCTGACCTTGGAAGATTGATTGATGGCAGGAAAAGACCTCATGGTCCATCTGCCCTTATACTATTTCCTGTATTTTATATTAGGATGGATCTATGTTTATCCCAGGCATGTTTCAATTCAGTTCCTGTGGATTTACCAACCACGTCTGCTGGAAGTTTGTTCCAAGCATCTACTACTCTTTCAGTCAAATAATATTTTCTCACGTTGCTTCTGATCTTTCCCCCAACTAACCTCAGATTGTGCCCCCTTGTTCCTATTTCCTATTAAAAACACTTCCCTCCTGAACTTTATTTAACCCTTTAACCTATTTAAATGTTTCGATCCTGTCCCCCCTTTTCCTTCTGTCCTCCAGACTACACAGATTGAGTTCATGAAATCTTTCCTGATAAGTTTTATGCTTAAGACCTTCCACCATTTTTGTAGCCCGTCTTTGGACCCGTTCAATTTGATCAATATATTTTTGTAGGTGAGGTCTCCAGAACTGGACACAGTATTTCAAATGGGGTCTCACCAGCGCTCTATACGTTCTATACACATATCTTATTTATACTTACTACTTTTTAACCACACATCTCGCTCCTCCCTATTTATAGAGATAAACAGTCTCATCTTCCTTTTCAAATACAGTGATACCTTGTCTTACAAACTTAATTGGTTCCGGGATGAGGTTCTTAAGGTGAAAAGTTTGTAAGATGAAACAATGTTTTCCATAGGAATCAGTGGAAAAGCGATTAATGCGTGCAAGCCCAAAATCCACCCCTTTTGCCAGCCGAAGCGCCCGTTTTTGCGCTGCTGGGATTCCCCTGAGGCTCTGCTCCATGGGAAACCCCACCTCCAGACTTGTGTGTTTTTGCGATGCTGCGATTTCACTGAGGCTCCCCTCGCTGGGAAACCCCACGTCCGGACTTCCGTTGCCAGCAAAGCGCCCGTTTTTGCGCTCCTGGGATTCCCCTGCTGGGATTCCCCTGCAGCATCACAAAAACACGGAAGTCCGGAGGTGGGGTTTCCCATGGAGGGGAGTCTCAGGGGAATCCCAGCAGCGCAAAAACAGGTGCTTCGCTGGCAACAGAAGTCCGGAGGCGGGGCATCCCAGCGGCGGCGGTGGGTTTGTAAGGTGAAAATATTTTGTAAGAAGAGGCAAAAAAAATCTTAAATCCCGGGTTTGCATCTCGAAAAGTTTGTATGACGAGGCGTTTGTAAGACGAGGTATCACTGTAAAGTGAAAAAAATGAGAGCGGTTGCAGTTCCAACCAGAATCGGTTTTCGGTGTACAGTGCCTAATTTCTCTCTAAGTGATAAATCCAAAATCGATTAAACTAACACAAGAAAGGGGGATTTATTTATCTCACTAAAGACTAATAGAAGGGATAAGCCTTTGCCTATTACCTACAGCCTTGTTTTGCTGCAGATGAAATTAAACAAAAAATATTTGCAAACTTACATGTTTTTATATCCCTCCGAATACCAACTGTGGTTCGCGTAAATTAGGGAAACACGGCAATGGGTTTGTTGTTTTAAGTAACTGTTTTTCCTTTGAACAAAATGGACCATATGCAGAGGGCTGATAACCACAGCTTATAAATTAGACGTTCTCGTCTACCTCTCTCTCTCTTTCGTTCTCCTGAATCCTTTTCCAATTTATGCAATTACTTTTCTATAAGCTTTAGGCTACATCCAGAAAACAAAACCCAGACTAAAAAAAATTAACAATAAAACAAAACAAAATTAACTAGGAACTCATTCAACTAAAACTTGTGTTATGAGAGACTAATAATAAACAAGGGGAGGTCATTTTACCAGACCATTTAAAATCTGTGTCTGGGTATATCTACGTGTCCCCAATTGTGCCGATTTGTATATCCATCTAGAGACAAATAAATGCAATTTTAATTTGACCCATAGAGCTCCTTTTATTCTTACAGGAATTAATAAAATCAAGGTTGTGTTTTTGATGCATATTTCCTGTTAAAGGACAAGTCTCGGGTCTGTTGTTTCTCATGAAGGTGGCTTTGCTAGATAGATAGATAGATAGATAGATAGATAGATAGATAGATAGATAGATAGATAGATAGATAGATAGATAGATAGATAGATAGATGATACAGAGATAATAGATAGATGATAGATGGATAGACAGACCAGTATAGATAGACATACAAATGGATGATGGAGATGGATGGATGGATGGATGGATGGATGGATGGATGGATGGATGGATGGATGGATGGATGGATGGTAGCTGTAGATGATAGAGATGACATAGGTAGATAGGGGGTGGATGGATAGATAGATAAATAGACAGACGTAGGTAGGTAGCTAGGTAGGTAGGTAGGTAGGGGGTTGGTGGGTGGATGGACAGATAGACAGACAGAGATAGACAGACATAAGTAGTTAGGTAGGTAGGAAGGTGGGGTGAATGGATGGATGGATGGATGGACGGACGGACGGACGGACGGACGGACGGACAGACAGAAACATACAGATGCAGTAGGTAGGTAGGTAGGTGGGTGGGTGGGTGGGTGGGTAGGTGGGTAGGTAGGTAGGTAGGTAGATAGATAGATAGATAGATAGATAGATAGATAGATAGATAGATAGATATAGACAGACAGACAGAGACATAAGTAGGTAGGTAGGTAGGTAGGTAGGTAGGTAGGTTTGTGGATGTGTGTGTGTGTGAGAGAGTGTGAGAGAGAAAGAGAGAGAGAAAGAGAGGGGGAGAAGGAGAGCAATGGAGACAGAGTAACAGAGAGAGAGGGAGGGAGAGACAGGGAGGGAGGGAGGGAGAGACAGAGAAAGAGAGAGAGAGGGGTGATAGCGTCCATCCACTATTTGAACCGGGGCTCCTTCACAACATTGTTCGTGGCGTGGGTGGAAGTTATTAAATTAGCGAACTTCCTCCCCATGAACTGCAGGTTGCTGTACTACCAGCTGTTGGTGGCAGAAGGAGGGGTGTGGGAATAAAATTCTAAGATTGCATTAGATGTAAAGGTTAATCCATAAATCAAAATGAAAATGTCAGTTGCCTTTTAACATTGATTGAGATGTAATTTGGTGTTGGTGGTGCAATGCTTTCTTATATAAATTTGCAAATAGAGGCCTGCTTTTTCTAACCCAAAACAAATTAAGTCATTTGTTTTGTTTATATAAAGACGTCAAGATTGATGACCTTGTTCCTTGGTGTTATTTTTCTCCCCCCCCCCCTCTCATTCCCTGTCAAAACAAAACGAATATTTACACCTGTCGGCTGAAACTCTGACGTGCCAGCTATGGGGTGCCTGACTTGCATTAATTACCTGAAAAAAACTATTTCACCAAGTGCAGAATTGTAGTGATTTATAATAGACCAGATTTATTTTATTTCTATTTTTTAAAAACCACAGGTTAGAGGAATTATTATTATTATTATTATTATTATTATTATTATTATTATTATTATTATTATGTCAATACAACACAGCAAACGAGATCACTATGCTGGATTTCGTATTTCATCACCAGTCGGGCGCTTCCCAAGCACCTAAGACTGAGTGATGTAGCGGCGAATTATGTTTGCCGATCCCAGTAAAGCGGCCTTTTGCAATTGACAGATGGAGATTTTGTCAATTCCGATGGTTTTCAAATGTCTGCTGAGATCCTTTGGCACTGTGCCCAGCGTGCCAAGTACCACTGGGACCACTTTCACGGGCTTATGCCAGAGTTGTTGCAGCTCGATTTTTAGATCTTCGTATTTCACTAATTTCTCTAGCTGCTTCTCCTCAATTCTGCTGTCCCCTGGGATTGCGATGTCGATGATCCATACTTTCTTTTTCTCCACGATCACAATGTCTGGTGTGTTATGCTTCAGAATTCGGTCAGTCTGAAGTCGGAAGTCCCACAGTAGCTTTGCTTGCTCATTTTTGACCACTTTTTCGGGCTTATGATCCCACCAGTTCTTTGCCACTGGTAAATGGTAGTTCCAGCACAAGTTCCAGTGGATCATCTGTGCCACAGCATCATGTCTATGCTTGTAGTCAGTCTGTGCGATCTTTTTGCAGCAGCTGAGTATGTGATCGATCGTTTCATCTGTTTCTTTACAGAGTCTGCACTTTGGATCATCTGTTGATTTTTCAATTCTGGCTTTGACAGCATTTGTTCTAATGGCCTGTCCTTGTGCCGCCAGTATTAGTCCTTCTGTCTCCTTTTTGAGTGTTCCACTTGTAAGCCATGACCAGGTCTTTTCTTTATCCACTTTGCCTTCAATCTTCTCCAAAAACTGGCCATGCAATGCTTTGTTCCGCCAACTGTCCATACAACATTGAGTTACATTTTTTCTGTACTGGTCCTTAGTTTGCTTCATCTTGAGAAGCTCCCTGTTGTTGACCTCCATCAACGCTGACTATTATTATTATTATTATTATTATTATTATTATTATTATTATTATTATTATTATTATTATTTAGATTTGTATGCCACCCTTCTCAGAAAACTCGGGCCAGCTCACAGAGTAAATGACTTAATACCTGCATAAAGGAGCAGTTTGGTTAAAAAAGGTAACACGGTTATTTAATTTTTTTTTAGAAAAACAACATTTCCTCAAATCAGCCGTGGATTGTTGCCGATTCGGACCGATTCTCCCAAACTTGTTGGGGAAATTTGCCCCCGCTCGTCGAATCGGCAAGTGACGGCCAGTTGGCCACACCCCTGAACTGGTCCTCCAGTCTCCGCTCCTCAAAAGTGGCTAGCAAAGAAGCCTCTGCACATGTGCAAAGATTTCTGCACATGTGCAGAGAGACATTCCTCTGATGTGCGGTAGATGCGCAAAAGGCACACTTTTGAAGCGATGCGAACAGGTAGGGAAGGTAAATGGAACATATCCCTGCTTCAAATGCTTGCTTCTGGATATGTGTAGAGTGGAGTGGAGCGGAGCAGAGCAGAGTAGTATAGAGTAGAGTAGAGTAGTGTAGTGTAGGGTAGGGTAGGGTAGGGTAGAGTAGAGCAGAGTAGAGTAGAGTAGTGTAGAGTAGGGTAGGGTAGAATAGAACAGAGTAGAGTGGAGTAGTGTAGGATAGGGTAGAATAGAGTAGAGTAGAGTAGAGTAGGGTAGGGTAGGGTAGGGTAGGGTAGAATATAATAGAGTAGAGTAGTGTAGTGTAAGGTAGGGTAGGGTAGGGTAGAATAGAATAGAGTAGGGTAGGGTAGAGTAGAGTAGAGTAGAGTAGTGTAGAGTAGGGTAGGGTAGGGTAGAATAGAATAGAGTAGAGTAGAGTAGGGTAGGGTAGGGTAGAATAGAATAGAGTACAGTAGAATAGAATAGAATAGAATAAATATTGGAGAATGGAATGGAATAGAATAGAATATAGAACAGAACAGAATAGAATAGAATAGAATAGAATAAATATTGGAGAATGGAATAGAATAGAATAGAATAGAATAGAATTCTTTTATTGGCCAAGTGTGATTGGACACACAAGGAATTTGTCTTCGGTGCAGATGCTCTCAGTGTACATCAAAGATACATTTGTCAAGAATCATGAGGTCCAACCCTTAATGATTAGCATAGGGTACTAATAAGCAATCAGGAAACAATCCATATTAATATAAATCATACGGATACAAGCAACAAGTTACTGTCATACAGTCATAAGTGGGAGGAGATGGGTGATAGGAACGATGAGGAGATTAATAATAATAGCAATGCAGCCTTAGTGAATAGTTTGACAGTGGTGAGGAAATTATTTGTTTAGCAGAGTGATGGTGTTCGGGGAAAAACTGTTAGTGTGTCTAGTTGTCCTGGTGTGCATAGTGTCGTTTTGAGGGTAGGAGTTGCAACAATTTACATCCAGGATGCGAGGGCTCCATAGATATTTTCACCGCCCTCTTTTTAACTCGTGCAGTATACAGGTCCTCAATGGAAGGCAGGTTGGCAGCCATTGTTTTGTTCTGCAGTTCTGTTTCACTCAATGGTGATTATTTAATTAAACTGAAGAATACAGGGGAGCTCTTTTAAAAAAGCAACAACAAAGCCCTTATATCTTACTAAGGAAGTTTTTAACCTAAACTGGGTTTAGAAAGCTTAGAACCACGACACCTTAAACATGATCTAAGTATTGCCCACAAAATCATATGTTGCAACGTCCTCCCTGTCAACGACTACTTCAGCTTCAACTTAAACAACACAACAGATTCAAACTTAATATTAACCACTCCAAACGTGACTGTAAAAAATACGACTTTAGTAATCGAGTTGTTGAAGTGTGGAACTCATTACCTGACTCCGTAGTGTCATCCTCTAACCCCCAACATTTTACCCTTCCACGGTCGACCTCTCCAGATTAGTGATGGGCAAACCCAACGGTGTTCGGGTTGAGCAGGTTCAGACGAACTTTACGCAAAATAAACATGTTTATTTTTATGTGAAAGGATCGCCCTTTGCTTGCAGCGCCGCTGCACCGTCCTTTTCGTAAAGATAACAATGTTTATTTTTGTGTGAAGACCTCCCTTTGAAGGAGCTGGGGAATCCCTCCCATGAAGAGATTCCGGGGGCGGAGCTTTGATGTCACCGACAGGTTGCTAAGGACGCCAAGGTGATCACTTCCTGGATTCCATAAAATCCAGGAAGTGATCACCTTGGCGTCCTTAGCAACCTGCCGGTGACGTCAAAGCTCCGAATGCTGTACGCGACCCTGAACTTTGCCCGAAGTTTCAAAAAAAATTGGGTTCGTGTTCGGCATACCAAACACCGCAAAATTCAGTACGGACCCGAATTGTGCGGGCTCGGTTCGCCCAACACTACTCCAGATTCATAAGAGGTCAGTAAGGACACCAGCGGGCCTTCCATCCCCTGTCCGATTGTCTCTGCTATATTTCTTTATATGCTCTCTTCTATTCCTATATCTTTTCTTTTATTCTTTCATTGATATATTTTACTATGAGTATATCCTCTGTAACCTTCATTATGTTTTGGACAAAAATAAATAAATAAAATAAAAAATAAATAAACTTCCATAGTAAGATAGAAGCGCTTTAGGTTAAATATTGTCCAGTTTTTGGAGGTCCCACTTGTGGAAGACAGGGGGCAGCAGAGGACAAGCTGACTGCCTCATTTACTTCCCACGCTAACCTAACCCTGCAATGATTCCAGATAATTCCTGGACTGGCGACCGCAATTGGAACCCAAAATTGATCCTGGGTCATACATGCAAAAAATGCACACTTGCAAACACCGTAAATGTGGAAAAAACAGCCCCACGTCCTTTCCCCCCCCCAGTTTATTTATTTATTTATTAGATTTGTATGCCACCCCTCTCCGTAGACTCGGGGCGGCTAACAACAGTAAAAAGACAAATCTAATATTAAAAGTAATGTAAAAAAACCCCAATTTAAGAAACCAATCATACATACAGACATACCATGCATAAATTTTATAAGCCTAGGGGGAAGGAATATCTCAATTCCCCCATGCCTGACGACAGAGGTGGGTTTTGAGGAGCTTACGAAAGGCAAGGAGGGTGGGGGCAACTCTGATATCTGGGGGGAGTTGGTTCCAGAGGGTCAGGGCCGCCACAGAGAAGGCCCTTCCCCTGGGTCCCGCCAAACGACATTGTTTAGTCGACGGGACCCGGAGAAGGCCAACTCTGTGGGACCTAACTGGTCGCTGGGATTCGTACAGCAGAAGACGGTCCCGGAGATATTCTGGTCCGATGCCATGAAGGGCTTTATAGGTCAGTTCCCATTGTCACTTTGCATGGTTGCAAAGTAAAACCGTTGTAAGTCAAGGACCGCCTGGGAAACATTTCCATCTGGATCTGCTTGGCCCATTGGCACAAGGGGGAAATTCCACTCCATCCTCCAGGCTACCATCCAGCGGAAATAGAGCCACACTGGAATGAAGGATTTCATTACAGACGGAATTACCAACAATTTGAGACAGTGGGAACTTCCCCAAGCACGAAGTTGGATTCCTGTTTCCTAGGAAGCCATCAGCAAGCTGTTTCTCCTTCACACCCATACATACACAAACACAGAATGAGAGAGAGAGGAAAAAAACCCCACACATTGGCCCAGCCTTAACACCGAAACGGTCCCGTAAACCATTTGGATCGCCCTAGCTGGTTTCCGTCCAGCGGTCCCTGCGCAGCTGTTGACTTGGGAAGCCAACATAAATAGCATGAAAAGAATGGAGGTAGTTTCCCTAAATTCATCCAACGAAACTTGCCAGCGACAAGAAGCGAGCCAAGCGACAAAAGCTGGGGGAGAGAGATCGCCCACGAAAACTTGAGTTTTTTTATTTCTCCTCTACCCACACGATGGCAGTAGAATTCAAGCTTTGAAGACCAGGATTTTTCTGGAAGGTCCACCACCTTGCAGTTCATTTTTCAGAGAAATTTTGGACCGTGGTGCGTTGGTTTTTTTCTATTCCCCCCTCCACTTGGTAGAAATAGATAGAAAGAGCTCGCTGGGAACTGCGAAGGGATCATGTTTAGCTTGAAAGCAAATGCTCAGGGGTTGTTTTTTCCGCTTCCTTCTGCTGTCCCCTTTTCCAATATCTCTGCTTTGCAGAAATGGCTTCAGGATAGCATCTATGGCAGTGATGGCGAACCTATGGCACAGGTGCCACAGGTGGCACGTGGAGCCATATCTGCTGGCACACGAGCCGTTGCCCGAGCTCAGCTCCAACATGCAGGTGTCTGCCGGCCAGCTGATTTTTGGCTCACACAGAGGCCCTGGGAGGGCGTTTTTGGCTTCCAGAGAGCCTTCAGGGGGATGGAGGAAAGTGTTTTTACCTTCCCCTGAAGCCTCCAGAGGGTGAAACGGCCTTCCCCAAGGCTGAAAAATCAGCTGGCCAGTACTTACTTAGGACCAGTTTCCACACTTGCAACTGTTACTAACTGAACAACTGCAGTGATTCATTGAACAAATGTGGCAAGACCACAAGCTCCTGAAGAAAAGGTGGTAGACATGGATGGATGGATGGATGGATGGATGGATGGATGGATGGATGGATGGAAGGAAGGAAGGATGGATGGATGGATTTCCCAGCCAAATAGATTGAGAAAAGAACTGAAGGATTGCAAAAGGAATGGATGAGAAGACATCCAAGGTCACTTCCAATTCTATTTGTTCTGTTCAGGTGTTGAAGCCTAGATGTTGCGTTCTATCTGAGATGTGAGACCATTCACCATCTCTAAGCTTGCTTCCTTGGTTTGCCCTTTGGGCCATTTTTCGCACTCCAGAGGCTTCAGGAATCTTCCTTGAAGCCTCCGGAGGGTGAAACGGCCTTCTCCAAGACTGAAAAATCAGCTGGCCAGTACTTACTTAGGACCAGTTTCCACACTTGCGACTGTTACTAACTGAACAACTGCATTGATTCATTGAATCATTGATTCATTGAACAACTATGGCAAGATCACAAGCTCCTGAAGAAAAAGTGAGGTAGACATGAATGAATGAATGAATGAATGAATGAATGAATGAATGAATGAATGAATGATGGATGGATGGATGGATGGATGGAAGGAAGGATGGATGGATGGATGAATGGATGAATTGCCCAGCCAAATAGGTTGAGGAAAAAACTGAAGGAATGCAAAAAGAATGGATTAGAAGACCTCCAAGGTCCTTTCCAACTCTGTGTGTTCTGTTTAGGTGTTGAAGCCTAGATGTTGCGTTCTATCTGAGACCTGAATACATTCACCGTCTCTAAGCTTGTTTTCCTTCGAGCAAGGCCTTTGCCCACCTGGCCAGCTGTTTCTACGGAAATTGGGGGTCAACAAGGAAGATTGGGAAAATATCAAAGGAAGGGCACAAGTGGTGAGCTTTCATGGAGAGAGGCCTCTCATGGTGGGCCCACAGAAACTTGGAGCTGGCCCCAGGTACACACCAGGTAACAAAAAAGCTAGTGTGCCCTTACAGTGACTCACCGCCAAACGTCTGGAAACAAACATTTCGGGAAAGTTTATGCGTCCCACCAAATGTTTATAGCATTGCTACAGGATCGGAGAAGGAAGAAGGTGGACGCAAGGATGGAATGATGGTCACTCTGATGGTCAACCATGGAAGGGAAACTAAGGTGAGTTTCAAAGGCTTTCATCAGCCTCTCTCCAGAGGACCCCTGAGACCTCAACCACTTCTTGCTTGAGGTTGGCTACTTAAAAGATATCCTCCAAAAACCCAATGTCAGTTATAGAAACATCTCTATTTGCATTTAGACATCACCATAAAAAAATGTTGAGATTCTCGAAAAAGTGCAGAGATGATTAGGGGACGGGAGACATACAAAGAATGGTTGTGGGAACTGGGCATGGTTAGTCTAGTGAAGAGAAGGACTGAGAAGACAGGATAGTAGCATTCCAATTTTTGAGGGGCTACCACAGAGAGGAAGGGGTCACGCTATTTTCCAAGGCACCCAAAGGTTGGACAAGGAATGGCAACTGATCAAGGAGAGATTCAACCTGGAAATAAGGAGACGTTTTCTGACAGTAAGAACAATCAACCCATGGAATGGAAGTTGCCTTCAGAAGTTGTGGGAGCTTCATCACTGGAGGCTTTCAAGAAGAGACTGGACTGTCTTCTGTCAGAAATGGTGTAGAGTCTCTGGCTTGGGTGGGGGATTGAACTAGATGACCTACAAGGTCCATTACAACTCTGTTATTCTGTTAAATCTATTTCTGCTGCCTTGTAAGAGATGATTTTGACAAACACACTATGTGGAAATAGCAGTGGATAGAACATTGCCCTCCCAAGTGTCAAAAGTTCCTAAAAGAATAGAATAGGGTAGGGTAGGGTAATGTAATAGAGTAGAGTATAGTATAGTAGAGAAGTGTAGAATAGAATAGAGTAGAGGAGTAGAGTAGAGAAGGGTAGGAGAATAGAGTAGAGTAGAGTAGAGAAGTGTAGAATAGAATAGAGTAGAGTAGAGTAGATTAGGGTAGGGTAGGAGAATAGAGTAGAGTAGAGTAGAGTAGAGAAGTGTAAAATAGAGGAGATGAGTAGAGTACAGTAGGGTAGGGTAGGGTAGGGTAGGATAATATTGTAGAGTAGAGAAGTCTAGAATAAAATAGAGTAGAGTAGAGGAGGAGAGGAGAGGAGGAGAGGAGAGGAGAGGAGAGGAAAGGAAAAGAGAAGAGAAGAGAAGAGAAGAGAAGAGAAGAGAAGAGAAGAGAGAAGTGTAGAATAAAATATAGAATAGAGTAGAAGAGAAGAGAGAAGTATAGAATAGAGTAGAGTAGAGAAGTGTAGAATAAAATATAGAGTGTAGAGTAGAGTAGAGTAGAGTAGAGTAGAGTAGAGAAGAGAATCTGAAAGGAACCTTGGAGGTCTTCTAGTCTAGCCCTCTGCTCAATGAGGAGAACCTATACCATCTCAGACAAGTGACTCTCCAGTCTGATAGAAGAAGTGGTAGAAGCCAGTATCAAACATAGGAGTAGAGAACCGTACCCCAATGCTAACTAACGTGACATCAACTGGCTCAGTTGATCTGCCCAAACACCAACAGCACCATGGGAAGACCTCTTCATGCCCACGAAGATGAACCTACCCTCACTCCTAGCACTGCTCAGCCCTGTTCTGTGTTTTCAGCTCACCAGAATCCCCAGCCCACCCCCACATAACTGCAAAAGCCATCCAAGGGAAATCTTGATCCCCCCTCCCCTCTCCTGGACTTTGCAGTAATTTTGTTTTGACTACATTCAGGTTGGATTCCAGAATCCAGGCCCACAGAAATTCCAGGGATTTTTTCCCGAGGAGTTGAAAAGACTTCTTTCGATATTCAGGGCCGCCGTGACCTAGAAACCATGCGAAGCAACCGGTGGATTCAAAGAGGTTTTTGGCAAGGCTGTCAGAGCCCAAAAAGGAAGGTCCATGGCCGGTGCAAAAGCTGATGGGGGGGGGAGCTTTGGGCGGGGCTCCATTCCGGGTGAAATCCAGCAGGTTCTGACAGGTTCTGGAGAACCAGTAGTGGAAATTTTGAGTCGTTGGAAGAACCAGCAAATGCCATCTCTGGATGGACCCAGAGTGGGGTGGGAATGGAGATTTTGCAGTATTCTTCCTTCCTTTTCCCCTCCCTCTCTCCCTTCTTTTCTTCTCTCCCTTTTTTCTTTCCTTCCTTCTTTCCTTTTTTCTCTTCACACACTTTTCCTACCTTCCTTCCTTCCTCTTCTACTCCCTACTCTTTTCCTTCCTTCCTTCCTTCCCTTCTTCCCCCCCTCCTTCCTTCCTTCTTTCTTTCCTCCCTCTATCCCTTCCTTTTTTCCTTCCTTCTTTCCTTTCTCCCTCTATCCCTTCCTTTTTCCCCTCCCTCTTTTCTTTCCTTCCTTCTTTCCTTCCTTTCCTCCTTCCTTCCTTCCCTTCTTCCCTCCCTCCCTCCTTCTTTCTTTCCTCCCTCTCTCCCTTCCTTTTTCCCTCCCTCTTTTCTTTTCTTCCTTCTTTCCTTCCTTTCCTCCTTCCTTCCTTCCCTTCTTCCCTCCCTCCTTCCTTCTTTCTTTCCTCCCTCTCTCCCTTCCTTTTTTCCCTCTCTCTTTTCTTCCCTTCCTTCTTTCCTTCCTTCCCTTCTTCCCTCCCTCCCTCCTTCCTTTCTTCTTTCTTTCCTCCCTCTCTCCCTTTCTTTTTTCCCTCCCTCTTTTCTTTCCTTCCTTCTTTCCTTCCTTCCCTTCTTCCCTCCCTCCCTCCTTCCTTCCTTCCTTCTTTCTTTCCTCCCTCTCTCCCTTCCTTTTTCCCCTCCCTCTTTTCTTTCCTTACTTCTTTCCTTCCTTTCCTCCTTCCTTCCTTCTTTCCTTCTTTCCTTCCCTCACTCCTTCCTTCCTTCTCTCCCTTCCTCCCTCTTTTCTTTCTTCCTTCCTTCCTTCTTTCCTCCCTCTCTCCCTCCCTTAAAAGTTACAAGAAGAAAATTATTGGGGGTCCAATTCCTAGACTCCGAAGGGTCGACTGGCTTCTGCTAAATAATAGGACAAATGTTTGTGTGCTGGTTGGAGGACAATTTTTGGCTTTCGGGGAAAGGACAGGGGAGGGTTGAGTTTTCACATAAGAAGCCCTTTGATAGGAAGAGTTGCAATGGTAGGATTTTGTCCATACAATGATGAAAAGGCTTTTCAACTCCCCGGCCCTGAAACGGGCCAGCGCAATCGTGGGCCAGGATGGAAGATGCTGACAGAACAATCTTCTTCTGAGGCCTTCTGTTTGCAAAGTGCTGCGTTGACTCGCCTCTCATGCTGATGAAATGTCACTGGAGAACGAAAGGAAGGGGTGTTTGCTGCAAGGGAAGGTGGGGATGAACACTGGGGGTCCTTAGGCTGGGTGGTCTCAGAAACACAACAATGCCTGCTCACTCGGGATAGCTTTTTCCTCGCTTTGTCACTCTTGAGTGAGTTAAAAGCTTAGACAAGCGAAGGGTGGGGAGATACCTGGGATAGTGAACAGAACAGAAGAGGTGAGAGGGAGGGGAGGGTAGAATAGAGTAGAGCGTAGTTGAGTGGAGAGGAGAAGAGAGAAGGGAACGGAAGAGAGAATTCAGAATAGAATGGAGTGGAGTGGAGAGGAGAGGAGAAGGCAAGGGAAGGGAAGGGAAGGGAAGAGAAGGGAAGGGAAGAGAAGAGAAGAGAGAATTCAGAATAGAATAGAGTGGAGAGGAGAAGGGAAGAGAAGAGAAGAGAAGAGAGAATTCAGAATAGAATGGAGTGGAGTGTAGAGGAGAGGAGGAGAGAGGTGAGAAGAGAAGGGAAGAGAAGAGAAGAGAGAATAAAGAATAGAATAGAGTGGAGAGTAGAGTAGAGTAGAGTAGAGTAGATGAGAAGAGAAGAGAAGAGAAGAGAGAATTCAGAATAGAATGGAGTGGAGTGGAGAGGAGAGGAAAGGAGAAGAGAAGAGAGAGAAAGGAAGAGAAGAGCGGAGAAAGAAAGGAAGAGAAGAGAGAAGAAACAATATTAATGAAATAACACTAGAGAGTTCTTGACTTACAACCATTTATTTTTAGTGACCGTTTGAAGGTTGAATGATGGCCTCTCATTGATGACCACCTCAACTTCTCCATGGCCATGTGATCAATATTTGGGCACTTTTCAACCAGCGTGTATTTACGATGGTTGCAATGCTCTCGGGGGCCATGTAAATGCCACTCGCATGAATATGGCTCTTGTTACAGCTGCCCTTGACATAACTTCAGGAATGCAAAACTTCTGTATTGACTCAAGATAAGTGTGAAAAAAAATATGACAAGAAGCACTCTATTGTTTGCTTGGCTGGTCGGGGAAGGAAAGGGTGCTCAGCTCATTTCTCTCTCTTTGAATATGATACACCACTGAACCATGGTGGCGCAGTGGTTAGAATGCAGCACTGCAGGCTATTTCTGTGGACTGCCGGCTGCCAGCAGTTTTGCAGTTCCATCCTGACAGGTTCAAGGTTGACTCAGCCTTCCATCCTTCCAAAGTGGGTAAAATGAGGACCCAGATTGTTGGGGACGATATGCTGACTCTGTAAACCGCTTAGAGAAGGCTGGAAAGCATTGTGAAGCGGTATATAAGTCTGCTATTTCTTGGGAAGGAAGAAAGGAAGGAAGGAAGGAGGGAGGGAGGGAAGGAAGGAGGGAGGGGAAAGAAGGGAGGGAGAGAGGGAGGGAGGGAGGAAGGCAGCAAGGAAGGAAGCAAGCAAGCAAGCAAGGAAGGGAGGGAGGAAGGAGGGAAGGAGGGAGGGAAGGAAGGAAGGAAAGGAAGGAAGGAAGGAAGGAAGGAGGGAAGGAGGGAGGGAGGGAGAGAAGGAAGGAAGGAAGGAAAGGAAGGAAGGAAGGAAGGAAGGAGGGAAGGAGGGAGGGAGTGAGGGAAGGGAAAGAACGGAGGGAGAGAGGGAGGGAGGCAGCAAGGAAGGAAGCGAGGAGAGAAAGGAGGGAGGGAGGGAGGGAGGGAGGGAGGAAGGCATGGTTGTGCAGTGGTTAGAATGTAGTGATTCACCAGGAATGCAAACAAAATAGAAATGACGTACTATATAACCATTTTCCTTTCTTTTTCTTTTTTCTTTTTCTTCTATTTTCTCTCTTTTTGTCTCGCTGTCCATCTTTCTCGTTTCTCTTTCTTTTCTTTCGCTAGGTTTTTCCTTTTTCTTCTTCTTCTCCCTTCCCTTCCTTTTCTTTCTCTTAATTACATGTTTGTAATAGTCGTTTATTATTCTTTTTGAATTGTATTGATTTTCTATTTGTGAATAAAAACTTTTTGTTTTTTAAAAAAGAATGTAGTGTTGCAGGCTAACTCTGCCCACAGCAGCAGTTTGATTCTGACTGGCTCAAGGTTGACTCAGCCTTCCATCCTTTTGAGGTCGGTAAAATGAAAACTCAGATTTTTGTGGACAAGAGGCTGACTCTGTAAACCATTTAGAAAGGGCTGTAAAGCACTGAGAAGCAATAATTCTACTGCCATTGCAGAATATTGTGTTCAGAGGTGTCGCAGGTGAACCATTAGTGAAGGGATTTACAACCTCCTACTGCTGTTAAGGACTTCCCCACCCCACCTCTCATCTTTTTGATTTCTAGTGATATTTTGTCTCAGATTTCAGATTTCATAGGTTATTGTTGCTGTGGTTAGCTCTGGCCCAGATCCTGCCCCAAGGACTGCGGATGTGGGGGAGACATCCACATGCTGCAGGCCTGTTTTGCCCCCGGTGGAATCTGATGATGAAGGCTCCTCTGACCAAGAAAACATGAATGACAGGGAAGAGGAGAGTGGGGCAGACAGCTCAGAAGGAGATCAATTATCTAGCTCCTCCTTGGATTCAGAACAAGAGTTAATGATACAGCCACGCATGCGGAGAGCGATGCATAGGCAGCAACAACTGAGAGATTATTATCAAAGAAAATGAGGTCACCTGTGGTTGGGTGGGGCTGTGGTCATTAGTGAGGCTGCTATAAAGAGCAGCCTGTGGGTTTGGCCATTGTGGAGGATTATCTGATCGTTGTGTTTCGTGACTGCTTTACTGACTTTGACCTTTGTGTGCTGATTTTCCCCCGCTTTGAAACTAAACCAGAGCAAGTGTGTTTCACTTTGTGAAAGAAGAAGGACTGTGAATTGCCTCACAGCTGCAAGCTAAGTATCACAGAACTGATAAGGGACTTGTACAAATTACCAGTTTGTTTGGAGACGAGTTCTCTTTGCTATACTAAAAGAGGGCTTAGTTTAAGTGAATTTTCATTATAAATACATTGTTTTGAATTTTCAAACGTGTGTGTGTCTGAAATTTGTACCTGTGAATTTTTGGGAGGAGTCTACCAGAGAGCCCGACAGAACAATTGTTAGAGACCTCGCCAACAGGTGGGCGAAATTGTAAGCTCTCCAGAATGTCAGCCATTGCATTCCTCACCGGGATTATATTTTATTGAGAGCTGGGCGTAAATGGTCTTCTGAAGGCCACTTTTCTGCAGATACCAGAAAAATAAACGATGGCATATTTTAAAACGGGTTGCCAGCTGGCTTCTATTTTAAAAAGAGTCTTGAAGGACTCAGCCAGGCAGGTGGAAGATGGCGAGATCTTTTCAAACGTGCCAAGGAAGTTAATATCAAAAAAATAACTTGTCTAACCATGAGCAACTTCAGGTGCTAATCTTAGTTGAAAATTGGCTAAAAACGCCAATAAATTAAAATAGAACAGCTTGGATCCAGATTTAGCGTTGATTAGAATCGGGGCTTTCCAAACACTTTGTTCCTAGCTAAGTTGCCCTCTGTGGCTTTTTAAAGGCTCTGAGTTAACGAACGCTAAATTGGGAAGCCAACTTCTCGTAATTCATTAATAATTGGGAGAAGCGCTTCGAAAGCATCCAGGGAAAATTGATCGTTGGGTCCCCCCCCCTCTGAAATTATTTCAAGGGCAGTGTGATGCAGTGATGGGCTCCTACAGGTACTGCCAGGTACATAGAATTGGTAGAAAAAAATTGGTACGCAGAATTCAAAGTTTTGATATTTTTTTTCTTTCTTTTTTCCATCTGGACTCTGGGTATGTTTTTCCAAGGGCGTTGGATGTGTATAATTTTAGAAGAGCTCTCTCTCTCTCTGTGTACATACACTTTATATAGTAGATAATGTATATTTTTGGGTGCCTGTGTATAACATGTACGTACACATGTGGCACATATACATAGAATTAAAGAGTATATTTTAGATATTCACTAATAGTCAATAGAGAGGGAAATTGTATCTCTTTGAGGCGAGGAGAGGCCAGGCACCCAAACCCAAACCCTTGACATGAGTGACGTCAAGTTGGCCACCTTCACATGACCTTTAAGCCACCTTCCCCAGTCACATTGATTTGATTTGATTTGATTTATTGGATTTGTATGCCGCCCCTCTCCGGAGACTCGGGGCAGCTAACAACAATAATAGAACAGTATACACAATAATCCAATAGTAAAAACAATTTAAAACCCATTAAAGTAAAAACCAAACATACATTCAGACATACCATGCATAAAATTGTAAAGGCCTAGGGGGAAAGAGTATCTCAGTTCCCTCATGCCTAACGGCAGAGGTGGGTTTTAAGTAACTTACAAAAGGCAAGGAGGGTGGGGGCAATTCTAATCTCTGGGGGGAGTTGGTTCCAGAGGGCCGGGGCCACTACAGAGAAGGCTCTTCCCCTGGGTCCCGCCAAGCGGCATTGTTTAGTTGACGGGACCCGGAGAAGACCCACTCTGTGGGACCTAACTGGTCGCTGGGATTCGTGCAGCAGAAGGCGGAAGAAGACACATGATTGTCAAGCTATTCCCACCTGGTCACATGGTCGGCAAGCCACACCCACAAAATAAGCCACACCCATAGTGTGGTAGTAAAAAATTTTGCAGCCCTTCACTGGTTATAAGGGAACAAACTATTACTGTGAAAAACCACCATGACTCTATAGAACATCAGGAACTTTTCTGAAAGAAATTTTTCCCTGATACCCTTCTGTAAAATGTATGTTCTAATTTTATGTCAGTCCCTTTAATATAGGCGCCCTCCGTATGCAACACAATTAAACTCTTGTTCTAGTGTCCAAGCCTCAGAGATATGCTCTCTAAAAAGGTTGTGTAGATTTTAAGACTCCTATCGCACTAAATGAGGTTGAATGTGTATAATTTTAGAAGAGCTGTGCGTGTGTGTGTGTGTACATACACTTTATATACGAATCCCAGCGACCGGTCAGGTCCCACAGAGTTGGCCTTCTCTGGGTCCCGTCGACTAAACCATGTCGTCTGGTGGGACCCAGGGGAAGAGCCTTCTCTGTGGCGGCTCCGACCCTCTGGAATCAGCTCCCTCCAGAGATTAGAACTGCCCCTACCCTCCTTGCCTTTCGTAAGCTCCTTAAAACCCACCTCTGTCGTCAAGCGTGGGGGAACTGAGACATCTCCCCCTGCCTATGTAGTGTTAGTGCATGATATGACTGTATGTATGTTTTTTATATTGGGGTTCCTTGTTTTTAGATTTTTTTAAATGTACAATTGCTATTTTAGATTTTAAATTATTAGATTTGTCAATACATATTGTTCTTTATCACTGTTATGAGCCGCCCCGAGTCTACGGAGAGGGGCGGCATACAAATCTAATTAATAATAATAATAATAATAATAATAATAATAATAATAATATAGTAGATAATGTATATTTTTGTGTGCCTGTGTGTAATCTATATGTACATATATGGCATATACACGTAGAATTAAATAGTATATTTTGGATGTTCAGTCATAGTAAATAGAGAGAGAAATTGTATCTCTTGGAGGCGAGGAGAGGCCAGGCACCCTAACCCAAACCCTTGACGTGAGTGACATCAAGTTGGCCAACTTTAGGCCAGTCACATGACCTTAAGCCAACCCTCGGTCACATTTATTTATTTATTTATTCATTTATTTATTTATTTATTTATTATTTAGATTTGTATGCCGCCCCTCTCCGCAGACTCGGGGCGGCTCACAGCAAGATACAGCAATTCATGACAAATCCAAATATAATTTAAAATATTTAAAAAGGTTTAAAAAGAGCCCCATTTTACTAACAAACACACACACAAACATACCATGCATAAATTGTACATGCCCGGGGGAAGTGTTTCAGTTCCCCCATGCCTGACGGCAAAGGTGGGTTTTAAGGAGTTTACGGAAGGCAGGGAGAGTAGGGGCAGTTCTAATCTCTGGGGGGAGTTGGTTCCAGAGAGTCAGGGCTGCCACAGAGAAGGCTCTTCCCCTGGGGCCCGCCAACCGACATTGTTTAGTTGACGGGACCCGAAGAAGGCCCACTCTGTGGGACCTAATCGGTCGCTGGGATTCGTGCGGCAGAAGGTGGTCTCGGAGATATTCTGGTCCAGTGCCATGAAGGGCTTTAAAGGTCATAGCCAACACTTTGAATTGTGACCGGAAATTGATCGGTAACCAATGCAGACTGCGGAGTGATGGTGAAACATGGGCATACCTTGGGAAGCCCATGACTGCTCTCGCACCTGCATTCTGCACGATCTGAATTTTCCGAACACTTTTCAAAGGTAGCCCCATGTAGAGAGCGTTACAGTAGTCGAGCCTCGAGGCGATGATTATCCAGCCACTCCCACCTAGTCACATGGCTGGCAATCCACACCCACAAAATACTACCACACAGTATGGTAGCAAAACAGTTTGCAGTCCTTCACTGAGTGTGAGGATTGTCTACATTTGAAATTGTGGAGAAGCAAACCTGGGATAGCCCTTGCTGGCAGGCGTCGGAGCGACATGGAAACCGGAGAATCTCTCCGTGCCAAACGCCAGCCTTTGCTGGACACCAAACCCTAGTATCCCTCATTCACATACAATAAATTGTATTGACCCGAAACTCTTCCCCTTACTACTGTAAACACGGCGAGCCTAAAATTAAGTCTGTGTCTGGTGGTTGAAGAGGGATCCTCAGTTGGCCAAGGAGTTAACCTGGTGGGAGAGGAACTCGCCTCCTTCAATGTAGTTCTGTTTTTGAGCAGTTTCTTTTTTTCCCTGTCTGAAGAAGCGGGCAGTGTGAGAGGCCAGGGAGGGCTATTTCCAGAGAGAGTGGAAATTATTCTACCCCTTTTGGACGCCAGGATTATTTCTTGTTTCCAGACCAGGGGGGGGGGCGATGTGGGGGGAGCGTTCCTGTAACAATGGGCCTTGTGTTGGAAGAACACATCACTTCAAAGTCAAGGCCCCATCTAGGGAAGCCCCAGAAGTAGAGATGAAAGCATCTGTCTAGAAGAAGTGAGGCTATGTGTTACTTATATGGAATTACTCCTAGGAATCCTTTGGTGATCTCCAGATTCCTGCCCTAGGCTTTTTTCCTTGTCTTCTAGGATGGGATGGGGTGGGGTGGGGTGGGATAGAATAGAATAGAATAGAAATATGGAAAGGTTTAGAATGGAATGGGATTAGAATAGAATAGAATAGAATAGAATAGAGTAGAGTAGAATAGAATAGAAATATGGAAAGGTTTAGAATGGAATGGGATTAGTATAGAACAGAACAGAATAGAATAGAATAGAATAGAAATATGGAATGGTATAGAATGGAATAGAATAGAATAGAATAGTATAACAGAGTTGGAAGGGACCTTAGAGGTCTTCTAGTCTAACCCCCTACTTAGGAAATTATCAAAGTTTGTTGCATAAAAATCAATGTTCAGAAGCACACCCAGATAACTGATTCGGCTGGATTCATTAACTTTTTATGAATATAGTCATATAGTAATATATATATGTGTGTGTGTGTGTGTGTGTGTGTGTGTGTGTGTGTGTGTGTTAAATGTTTTTAGCTGGAATTTTAAAATTAAGGGAGACTAGGATGGTCCCATTTCGGCCTTGTTCTGGCCTTGTTCTATTTGGAAATTTCTGGCGACGTTTCGACGAGGTATATGTGTGTGTGTGTGTGTGTGTGTGTGTGTGTGTGTGTGTGTGTATGTATGCATGTATGTATACAAAACCCCAAGGAGATTATTTCTTCAAGTAAACACAAGCAGGAGTTAGTTTCATTTCAGCAGAGCAGACAAACACAGAGTGGGCTGAGAGTACAGAGTGGATAGAGAGTGGAGAGTGGACTGTCCAGCCTTAAGCTTAAGTTTCCAGTTTCGATTCTCTGCACAGACTCAGACTTGTTTAGCTCTCAATGGCTGACTTAGTTGCTATGCTTATTCATTGATTGACCTTGTTAACACAGCTCTCCAAGTTCATTAATATCTTACCCGAAATCCTACACCACATCAGACAAATGGTTATCCAACATCTTCTTCCAGTGTTGGAGCATTTACAACTTCTGGAGGTAACTTGTTCCACTGATTAATTGTTCTCATGGTCAATAAATTTGTCTAAGTTCTAAGTTGCTGCTCTCAGTTGTGGTTACCTCTAGCTCTGCTCCTGCCCCAAGGACTGTGGATGTGGGGGAGACATCCACATGCTGCAGGCCTGTATTCCCCCGGTGGAATCTGATGATGAAGGCTCCTCTGACCAAGAAGACATGAGTGACAGGGAGGAGGAGAGTGTGGCAGACAGCTTAGAAGGAGATCAATTATCTAGCTCCTCCTTGGATTCAGAACAAGAGTTAATGATACAGCCACGCATGCGGAGAGCGATGCATAGGCAACAACAACTGAGAGATTATTATCAAAGAAAATGAGGCCACCTGTGGTTGGGTGGGGCTGTGGTCATTAGTGAGGCTGCTATAAATAGCAGCCTGTGGGTCTGGCCATTGTGGAGGATTATCTGATCCTTGTGTTTCGTGACTGCTTTGCTGACTTTGACCTTTTGTGTGCTGCTTTTTCCCCGCTTTGAAACTAAACCAGAGCAAAGTATGTTTCACTTTGTGAAAGAAGAAGGACTGTGAATTGCCTCACAGCTGCAAGCTAAGTATCTCAGAACTGATAAGGGACTTGTACAAATTACCAGTTTGTTTGGAGACCAGTGCTCTTTGCTATACCAAAAGAGGGCTTGGTTTAAGTGAATTTTCATTATAAAGAACATTGTTTTGAATTTTCAAACATGTGTGTGTCTGCAATTTGTACCTGTGAATTTTTGGGAGGATTCTACCAGAGAGCCCGACAGAACACTCTCCTTGATAAAATACCGTTAAACTATCTTATGGCCCAATGTTGTTTGCCATAAGATAGTTTAATCACAGCCAGATAATGGGTGTCTATTGAGGGAAAGAGCTTCTGAAATCAAATAAACCTACACTATCTCCTGTAAAACCCTTCCTGTAAACTTTCCGGCAGCTCGGAAGATTGGGAGGAATTGTTAGGGCTAAGTTAACTTTCCGATGGATGTTTACTATTTTTAAAAAGGACTTCAAGTAGGCAGAGGACCTATTACTTAATAAGTGCACTTAAGCATCTAATTGCGTGCATCTGGGTAATCATGATTAGACATAGTCAATTAAACCCGCAGTTGTAAAAGCACTTTAAATGGCCAAGCTCTGCCCCGTACTGAGTAAGTAAATAAGGAGGGAGATATTAAAAGACAGATTCTCAATATGGAGGAACAATTAACCAGGAGGAGAGAGCTTCCACTCCTAGGTTTATGGTCCAAAACAGAAATGTATTTATTTCCAGGAACAGACTAACATCAGGCTTCTTTTAAAATAAAATAAAATTGTCTCGCATTATGGGTTGAAACAGCAGGATTGAGGATGGTGCTAGCACATCTCTCGGAGTTTTGAAATGACATTAAAAAAAAACAAAAATCACATAAGCATCCTTTGTTCCCAATTCTCATTAGCTTTGTCCTCTAAAGGACTTCCAAAGTTTATACCTGCACAGAATAACATATAAACATAGAAGATTGATGGCAGAAAAAGACCTCATGGTCCATCTACTCTGCCCTTATACTATTTCCTGTATTTTGTCTTAGGATGGATCTATGTTTATCCCAGGCATGTTTAAATTCAGTGACTGTGGATTTACCAACCACGTCTGCTGGAAGTTTGTTCCAAGCATCTACTACTCTTCCAGCAAAATAATATTTTCTCATGCTGCTTTTGATCTTTCCCCCAACTAACCTCAGACTGTGCCCCCTTGTTCTTGTGTTCACTTTCTTATTAAAAAGACTTCCCCCCTGAACCTTATTTAACAAAAAGAATCCAAACCTCATATATAATCTGAATAAACAAATTCTCACAGCCAACCCACACTCAGTAAAAGACCTTGGAATACTAATATCAAATGACCTAAGTGCTAAAGCCCACTGCAACAATATCGCCAAAGAGGCTTCTAGAGTTGTTAACCTGATCCTACGTAGCTTCTGCTCCGGCAATCTCACACTACTCACAAGAGCCTACAAAACTTTTGCCAGACCCATCCTTGAATACAGTTCATCTGTCTGGAACCCATACCACATCTCGGACATCCACACCCTTGAAAACGTCCAAAGATATTTCACCAGAAGAGCCCTTCACTCCTCCACTCGAAACAGAATACCCTACGAAAATAGACTAACAATCCTGGGTCTAGAAAGCTTAGAACTACGGCGCCTAAAACACGATTTAAGTATTGCTCACAAGATCATATGCTGCAACGTCCTACCGGTCAATGACTACTTCAGCTTCAACCGCAACAACACAAGAGCATGCAACAGATTCAAACTTAATATTAAACTCTCCAAACTTGACTGTAAAAAGTATGACTTTAACAATTGAGTTGTCGAAGCGTGGAACTCATTACCGGATTCAATAGTGTCAACCCCTAACCCCCAACATTTTTCCCTTAGACTATCCATGATTGACCTCTCCAGGTTCCTAAGAGGTCAATAAGGGGCGTACATAAGTGCACTAGTGTGCCTTTCGTCCCCTGTCCAATTGTCCCTCCTTATCTCATATCTCATATATATTTTCTTCCTTTCATATATCTTCTCCTCTATTTTTACATATTATCTTTATATATATTACTTCATGTCTATTCTCTTCCATATGTATTGTGTATTGGACAAATGAATAAATAAATAAAAACTTTAACATATTTAAATGTTTCGATCATGTCCCCCCTTTTCCTTCTGTCCTCCAGACTATACAGATTGAGTGCATTAAGTCTTTCCTGATAAGTTTTATGCTTTATAACATCGCTGGTGGACCCTTCGTGAAGCTAAGAGTAGGAGGACAGAATTAGTGCTGGTTTGGCCACGACTTTGAATTAGAATAACAGAGTTGGAAAGGACCTTGGAGGTCTTCTAGTCCAACCCTTTGCTCAGGCAGGAAACCCTATACCAGTGATGGCAAACCTATGACATGGGTGCCACAGGTGGCACATGGAGCAACATCTGCTGGCACATGAACAGTTGCCCTAGCTCAGCTCCAACATGCATGTGTGTGCCGGCCAGCTGATATTTGGCTCGCACAGAGGCTCTGGGAGGACATTTTTTGGCTTCTAGAGAGCTTCTGGGAGATAGAGGAGGACGTTTTTACCCTACCCCAGCTCCTGGAAGCTATTGGAACCTGGGCAGGGCGACCTTCATTGTAATAGGAGAGTTGATGGTCGAAGAATGGTTGCAGGAACTGGGCATAGTCTAGTGAAGAGAAGGACCAGGGGAGACATGATAGCAGCCTTCCAATATTTGAGGGGCTGCCACAGAGAGGAAGGGGTCCAGCTATTTTCCAAGATACCTGAAGGCCAGACAAGGAACAATGGATGGAAACTGATCAAGGAGAGATTCAACCTAGAAATTGTTGTGGTTAGCTCTGGCCCAGCTCCTGCCCCAAGGACTGTGGATGTGGGGGAGACATCCACATGCTGCAGGCCTGTTTTGCCCCCAGTGGAATCTGCTGATGAAGGCTCCTCTGACCAAGAAGACATGAGTGACAGGGAGGAGGAGAGTGTGGCAGACAGCTCAGAAGGAGATCAATTATCCAGCTCCTCCTTGGATTCAGAACAAGAGTTAATGATACAGCCACGCATGCGGAGAGCGATGCATAGGCAGCAACAACTGAGAGATTATTATCAAAGAAAATGAGGCCACCTGTGGTTGGGTGGGGCTGTGATAATTAGTGAGGCTGCTATTTGTAGTTTTTACCAGTTTGTTTGGAGACCAGTGCTCGTTGTTATACCAAAAGAGGGCTTAGTTTAAGTGAATTTTCATTATAAAGAACATTGTTTTGAATTTTCAAACGTGTGTGTCTGAAATTTGTACCTGTGAATTTTCAGGAGGAGTCTACCAGAGAGCCCGACAGAACAGAAATAAGGAGAGATTTTCTGTCTGTGAGAACAATCAACCCATGGAGCTGAAGTTGCCTTCAGAAGTTGTGAGAACTTCATCACTGGAGGCTTTCAAGAAGAGGCTGTCAGAAATGGTGTAGGGTCTCCTACTTGGATGGAGGGTTGAACTAGATGACCTATAAGGTCCCTTCCAAATCTGTTAATCTATTAAACATAGTAGCTGTGTTCTAGCAAAGCCAATCACAATATATCAGTTCATTGCATTGCTCAACTTACAACAGTTTGTTTAGTGAATGTTTGAAGTTACAACAGCACTCAAAAAAGTGAGTTATGACTGGTCCTCCTACTAGGAGTGACTAACTGAGATTTAAGAAGATATATATTTATTATCCTTGATGAATGAGTATTCTCAGCAGGGATGGACTCTTTGTGGAAAACACAAATAAAGAGACTTGCTAAAAATGCTTGTAACACCTTGCGCAAAGCTAAAGATGCTGGTGGCCTCTTCATTCCATGCTATTTAGAATATAAATTCTTTAGGCAATTGTGTAAGAGAAGACGAAGGGAGGGAGAGAGGATACGTACCAGCTGGTACCAAGGAACAGTCTTGGAAGATGGGAATGTGTGCGTTTACTTTGACCCTGAGCTTAAGCTCCATTTTCCTGTTGGGAACTTCTCTAGATGTTCCTCTGCCATTGTTTTTTACCCTCTCATTCCCTCCAGTCAATAAAAGTTTTACGAACTTTTCAATGTTGTGGCATATCAATTTTGGATCGCTATTGACGAGATAAGCCTTCTCCTGGCAATATTACAAGGTGGATGGCCTCAGAAAGCTGGCCGAGGAATTCTGGGAGTTGAAGTCCACGGACCTTAAAGTTGCCAAGGTTGGAGACCCCTGCTCCGAGTATGCTCTGTTTAGAAGGAAATGCTGAGGGTCTCGCAAACCTCATACAGACATTCAAGGTGGGTTTGGATTTGCAGGTCTAATAGTGGCGAGAAGAGGAGCGACCAGGAAGGACCAACGTTGCCTATCTCTGTAGGGTTCCATGGAGAACCTTGCCTTCGGCTCTTCTGCTTGAAGCGGTGAAACACGAGTCCACCTAAAAGTGTTCAGTATGAAAGAAGGTGGGTGGCCAGACATTTAAAAATCCAAGGGTTCATTTCAAGTTCATTGGCTCAATTGCTCCCAAAATATCTCAGTTGGACATGGGAGAACTATTCTGTCATCAAGGGAATTTTGGCCAGCCACATCAGAAAATAAATTCATATAAATTCATTGAAAGCTATAGGCCCTTTCTCTCTCCATCTCTCTGTCTCTCTGTCTCTCTCTCTCTCTGTGTCTCTCTTTTTCTCTCTCTCTGTCTCTCTCTCTGTCTCTGTCTCTCTCTCTCTGCCTCTGCCTCTCTCTGCCTCTCTCTCTCTTTCTCTCTGTGTGTGTCTCTCTCTCTGTGTCTCTGTCTCTCTCTTTGTCTCTCTCTCTTTGTCTCTCTCTTTCTGCCTCTGTCTCTCTCTGTCTCTCTCTCTGCCTCTCTCTGTCTCACTCTCTCTCTCTCTCTGTCTCACTCTCTGTCTCTCTGTCTTTCTCTCTGTGTGTGTGTGTCTCTCTCTCTGTGTGTCTCTCTCTGTGTGTCTCTTTCTGCCTCTCTCTGTCTGTCTGCCTCTCTCTCTCTCTCTCTCCTTCCCTCCCTCCTCTCTCTCAAAAAACTTAAACCAGGAGCAGATGAGTGGCTGTTCATCCAAACACACTGGATTACTGGAGATTTTTTTATACTAGCACAGCTCTTATTGCTTAGACTACAGTTGGAAGGGACCTTGGAGAGGTCAACTAGCCCAACATCCCCCCCCCTCAATCTCACTTTGAAAGCCTCAAGGGTTGGAGCTCTCACCACCTCCCTGGCCAAACACGTCCGTTTTTGCTATTTTCTCCATATCTGACATTTTCACCATGGTGAGAATCTCAGTTCTCTTCCAGCTTGAGTTATCATCGTTTCCAATCAGGCTATTGAGCACTCTGGGAGAGAAGACCAGGAGGTCTATCCCTGGACAGCTTCTTTCTCTACTCCGTTTTTGCAGAGAGAAGCCAGCAGGATCAAAGGTCAAGATAAACCAAAGCCACCCTGGACAATCCCGTGTCAGCAAAAAAACGGAGGAATGAAGAACCTACGATTACAACTGCATTATTTATCTTTCATCCACCCCCAGCCCCCCAAGCTCTGAGAAACACGCTTTCCATTTACAGAAGTATGTCGCAATTTCGAATATTTATCCCCCCCCCCCCATCTTAATGGACCACTCTCTTTCCCATCTGCTGAGCGGGAGGTTGCATTAATATTAATCCCTTTGGCAGATAATGGAAGCTCTCGAGATACGTTGCAAACCTCCAGGTATTTCGCAGGATTTCTACCGTGCATCGCATAGCAAACTTTATTGTATTTCCATGGCTGACGATGCCACGGGGATCAGGTTCCCTCCTGTTTTTTAAAGCCTCCAACTTAATTTATGACCCAGGTTCAACCACCCGTGCAACCAATTTTCTCCTTTCTTTTCTCCCATCCATTCAACTTTTTTTCTTCCTTCCTTCATTCCTTGCTTCCTTCCTTCCTTCCTTCCTTCCCTCCTCCCTTCCTTCCCTCCCTCTCTCTCTTCCCTCTCCTTCCTTCCTATCTTTCTTCCTTCCTTCCTTCCCTCCTTCCTTCCTTCCTCCCTCCCTCCTTCCATCCATCCATCCATCTTCCCTCCCTCCTTCCTTCTTTCCTTTCTTCCTTCCTTCCTTCCATCCTCCCTCCCTTCCTTCTATCCATCTTCCTTCCCTCCCTCCCTCCCCCCTCATTCTCACAAAGTCTTCCTCCCTCCCTCCCTCCTTCCTTTCCTCGCTCCTTCCCTCCCTCCCTCCTTCCTTCCTTCCTTCTTTCCTTCATTTTTCTCCTTTCCCTCATTCCATGCTCTCTTCCTTCCATTCTCTCTCCTTTATTCCTTCCTTCCTTCCTCCCTCCTTCCATCCTCCCTTCCTTCCATCCATCCATCTTCCCTCCCTCCCTCCCCCCTCATTCTCACAAAGTCTTCCTTCCTTCCTCCCTTCCTTCCCTCCCTCTCTCCCTTCCCTCTCATTCCTTCCTTCCTCCCTCCCTCCCTCCTTCCTTCATTTTTCTCCTTTCCCTCATTCCATGCTCTCTTCCTTCCTTCCTTCCTTTCATTCTCTCTCCTTTATTCCTTCCTCTCTCCCTCCCTCCCTCCCTCCCTGGATCTAAACATCAATCCTATTTCCCATTCCTTTTTTTAAAAAAAAATGACAAGAAAACTAAGAATTGGCAAAAGTTCATCCAAACGATACCAAAATTATTATTATTTTGCAACCGCTGAGCAAGGGAGGAGACAGGATGTGGTGGAGAAAGACTGGCATGTAATAACCCGAATGATGGATTAATAAAAACGCAGCCAGGTTTGACTTGCCTTTTCAGTGGCAACGTTTCCAGCATGTAGTTGCTTGTCTGAAGTTCTAGCTATTTATTTCTAGCTAGAAAAAGAGGGAAGAGAGGATTTGCATTTAACTCTCTCTTCAACTCGCCGGGTTTCTTCTGAATTGCCATTGTGGTTTTTAATATTTGTTAGATTTATACCTTTGGATGCTTTTTCCAAGAGGCGACTGGCCTTCATTTTTCCTTGAAGACCTTTCACTTGTAGTAGAGAGACAGGTTGAATGGATAGAAAAGTTGAGATTCTACAAGACATTAGACTACCATTTGCACATACCATGGTCTTAGTACAGTATATTGCATTATGCATCACATTAAGCCATCATTTGCAGTTTGGTTTGGGCATATGACTGCATTGGCTGCCGATTGGCTTCTGGACACAATTCCATGTTGGTAATGATCTATAAAGCCCTAAATGGCATCAGACCAGATTACTTATGGGACTGCCTTCTGCTGCATGAATCCCAGCGATCGGTTACTGTTGTGGTTAGCTCTGGCCCAGCTCCTGCCCCAAGGACTGTGGATGTGGGGGAGACATCCACATGCTGCAGGCCTGTTTTGCCCCTGGTGGAATCTGATGATGAAGGCTCCTCTGACCAAGAAGACATGAGTGACAGGGAGGAGGCGAGTGGGGCAGACAGCTCAGAAGGAGATCAATTATCTAGCTCCTCCTTGGATTCAGAATAAGAGTTAATGATACAGCCACGCATGCGGAGAGCGATGCATAGGCAACAACAACTGAGAGATTATTACCAAAGAAAATGAGGCCACCTGTGTTTGGGTGGGGCTGTGGTCATTAGTGAGGCTGCTATAAAGAGCAGCCTGTGGGTTTGGCCATTGTGGAGGATTATCTGATCGTTGTGTTTCGTGACTGCTTTACTGACTTTGACCTTTTGTGTGCTGATTTTTCCCCGCTTTGAAACTAAACCAGAGCAAAGTGTGTTTCACTTTGTGAAAGAAGAAGGACTGTGAATTGCCTCACAGCTGCAAGCTAAGTATCACAGAACTGATAAGGGACTTGTACAAAATACCAGTTTGTTTGGAGACCTGTGCTTGTTGCTATACCAAAAGAGGGCTTGGTTTAAGTGAATTTTCATTATAAAGAACATTGTTTTGAATTTTCAAATGTGTGTGTGTCTGAAATTTGTACCTGTGAATTTTTGGGAGAAGTCTACCAGAGAGACCGACAGAACAGGTTATGTCCCACAGAGTCGGCCTTCTCCAGGCCCCGTCAACTAGACAATGTCCCTTGGCAGGGCCTTGGGGAAGAGCCTTCTCTGTGGGGGCCCCAGCCCTCTGGAATCAACTCCTCCCGGAGATTCGTACTCAGGAATAGCAAACAGGAGGAAAGGAAAGGTTGAGGGAAAGAGGGGGAGGAAAGATAACTGAAGGTCACGTACACGCTTCATATCTGCACAATACATGATAGCAGCTAATTGCATTCAAAAATATGGGCAGATCTCTTAGTATATCAATAAGCAATTCCAGTCCTTTTGGAAATATGAGAATTCACAAAACCTCCAGGCAGTTGATAGTGGGAAATCACTTTTACAATCCACAGAAAACTAGAAATACCATCCCCAGGAGTTCGGCTCAGCGGAAGGACGTCTTTAATTGATGTCTTACAGCTCCCCATTTTTATAGCACTTGAGCAGCAGAACTCCAAAGAATAAATGAAGTGCTCGTCCCTTAAATAGCAATTTTGTTCGAGGCATCCCTTCTGACAGTTTCACAGCTTATTAGCCACGAAAATATGGAAAATTGGACCCTTTTTTTTTAGCTTCAGGTTTCACACTTCAGATCTCACATTCACAGTCCTCCTGTGCTAATAATGGATCGTGACCTTCAATTCTGCGTCATAAATTGAGACGCAAGACTCCCCTATCAAGATACACAGTTTGCAGCCCTTTTAAATGAATCTTTATAGAATTATTTATTGGCCAGGTGTGATTGGACACACACGGAATTTGTCTTTGGTGCATAGGCTCTCAGTGTACATAAAATCATAATAGAATAGAATAGAGTAGAGTAGAGTAGGGTAGGGTAGGGTAGAGTAGGGTAGGGTAGGGTATTGTAGGGTAGACTAGAGTAGACTAGACTAGAATAGAATAGGGTAGGGTAGGGTAGGGTAGGGTATTGTAGGGTATTGTAGGGTAGACTAGACTAGACTAGAATAGAATAGAATAGAATAGAATAGGATAGGATAGGGTAGGGTAGGGTAGGGTAGGGTATTGTAGACTAGACTAGACTAGACTAGACTAGGATAGGATAGGATAGGATAGGATAGAATAGAATAGAATGACTAGGATAGGATAGGATAGAATAGAATAGAATAGAATAGAGTGATTGGGCACACGAGAAAATTGTCTTTGGTGCAGATGCTCTCAGTGTACATAAAAGAAAATATACATTTGTCAAGAACCACGAGGTACAACACTTAATGATAGTCATAGGGTTCAAATAACCAATCAGGAAACAATCACTATTAATATAAATCATAAGAATACAAACAATGTTACGGTCATACAGTCATAAGTGGGAGGAGATGAGTGATGGGAATGGTGATAAGACTAATTGTAATAGTAATGCAACCACCGGTCCAGGAATTTTCTCCTTCATTCTCAATGACCCAAATGTTGGATTCACACATGGGCTGCCCCTTAGCGAGGTGCAATCAAATTAGCTGCTTATTCCTTTCAATGTTATGAAAACTGCAGAAATTTCTTTTTTTCCCCAAGCAGCCAAAGAAGATGTTTTCAAAACCCTTCTCCGCTCCCACAAACCAGTACAGTAACTGGTTTGTGTGGAAGTTGGGAGGGGAGGACTTTACGATTTCTGGAGGTACCCTTGCTCCAACACTTGTATAGCCTCTTTGTGGAAGACCCCACGTACACCCTTGGCGAGAGAAAAAAAGAAAGAAGGATGAAAGAAAAGAAGAGGGCCAGACGGGAGTCGGAAAAGAAGCGAGGGAGGAAAACAAAGTGGGGATTGGAGGCAGGTTTATTTATTTATTTATTCATTCATTCATTCATTCATTCATTCATTTATTTATTTATTTATTTATTTATTTATTTATTTTATTTATTTTGTCCAATACAAAATGAGGGTTTTAGTGGGTATATATATATACACACATAGTAAAATACATAATGAAGGTTATAGAGGAGATACTCAGGGTAAAATATATCTAAGAAAGAATAGAAAAGAAGATATAGTAATAGAACATATCAATGAAAGAATAGAAGAAGAGATATAGGAATAGAAGGAAGGTATAGGAGATATAGGAGAGCAATAAGACAGGGGACGGAAGGCACTCTAGTACACTTGTACTCGCCCCTTACTGACCTCTTAGGAATCTGGAGAGGTCAACCGTGGATAATCTAAGGGTAAAGTGTTGGGGGTTTGGGGATGACACTACGGAGTCCGGTAATGAGTTCCACGCTTCGACAGCTCGGTTACTGAAGTCATATTTTTTACAGTCAAGTTTGGAGCGGTTAATATTAAGTTTAAAACTGTTGTATGGTCTTGTGTTGTTGTGGTTGAAGCTGAAGTAGTTGTTGACAGGCAGGATGTTGCAGCATATGATCTTGTGGGCAATACTTAGACCTTGTTTAAGGCATCTTAGTTCTAGGCTTTCTAGGCCCAGGATTGAAAGTCTAGTCTCGTAGGGTGTTCTGTTTCGAGTGGAGGAGTGAAGGGCTCTTCTGGTGAAGTATCTTTGGACATTTTCAAGGGTGTTGATGTCTGAGATGCGATATGGGCAAAGAAGCAGGTCGGGTTCACTTGGGGAGACAAAGAGGATCAGACTGCAAAGCCAAGAACACATCAAAGCTCAATGCAAGCATCAAGGATTGTGTGTTGTGTGTGTCCATAATTGTAAGCGACCAAACAAAAAATGCTGGGATTGTAATGTGACAATCACTCACTGGGGTTAATTATTTTGTCCAGATCTTGAGATGTCCAACATCAATGTTCCCAAATACAACAGGTTGTAATCAACATACCACCGCCGTTAAGAATACTTGTAGGCATGGGTGTCAAGATAAGGGGGTGTTTATGCATACGATCTGGAAATGTCCGGTAGTGCAGGAATTTTGGAAAGAAGTGCAAGAGGATATTAATAGGATGTTAAATATACGACGGACAATTACAAAGAAAATGGTGGTATTAAAAGGAATGAGTGAGACAGGAGAATTTAGAGAAATAAAAGAAGCAATAGAAAAGAATAGAATAGATTGCAATAGAATAGAATAGAATAGAGTAGAACAGAATAGCTTTATTGGCCAAGTGTGATTGGATACACTTTGAACTGATGGTACGATGGGACATGGTAAGAGAAACATAGAAACATAGAAGATTGACGGCAGAAAAAGACCTCGTGGTCCATCTAGTCTGCCCTTACACTATTTTCTGTGTTTTATGTTAGGATGGATCTATGTTTATCCCAGGCGTGTTTAAATTCAGTTCCTGTGCATTTACCAACCACGTCTGCTGGAAGTTTGTTCCAAGCATCTACTCCTCTTTCAGTCAAATAATATTTTCTCACTTTGCTTCTGATCTTTTCCCCAACTCACCTCAGATTGTGCCCCCTTGTTCTTGTGTTCACTTTCCTATTAAAAACACTTCCCTCCGGAACCTTATTTAACCCTTTGAACATCTTTAAATGTTTCAATCGTGTCCCCCCTTTTCCTTCTGTCCTCCAGACTATCCAGATTGAGTTCATGAAGTCTTTCCTGATACGTTTTATGCTTAAGACCTTCCACCATTTTTGTAGCCTGTCTTTGGACCCATTCAATTTGATCTATATCTTTTTGTAGGTGGGGTCTCCAGAACTGGACACAGTATTCCAAATGTGGCCACACTAGCGCTCTATACAGCGGGATCACAACCTCCCTCTTCCTGCTGTTGTCTTCGGGGAGTCTTCGGAGAGGGGCGGCATATAAATCCAATTAATTATTATTATTATTCTTGTTGTTGTTGTTGTTGTTGTTTGTTCTGTTGGGCTCTCTGGTAGAATCCTCCCAAAAATGCACAGATACAATTTCAGACACACACACGTTTGAAAATTCAAAACAATGTTCTTTATAATGAAAATTCACTTAAACCAAGCCCTCTTTTGGGATAGCAAAGAGCACTTGTCTCCAAACAACCTGGTCATTGGTACAAGTCCCTTATCAGTTCTGTGATACTTAGCTTGCAGCTGTGAGGCAATTCACAGTCCTTCTTCTTTCACAAATTGAAACACACTTTGCTCTGGTTTAGTTTCAAAGCGGGGAAAAATCAGCACACAAAAAGTCAAAGTCAGTAAAGCAGTCATGATACACAACGATCAGATAATCCTCCACAATGGCCAAACCCACAGGCTGCTATTTATAGCAGCCTCACTAATGACCACAGCCCCACCCAACCACAGGTGGCCTCATTTTCTTTGATAATAATCTCTCAGTTGTTGCTGCCTATGCATCGCTCTCCATATGAGTGGCTGTATCATTAACTCTTGTTCTGAATCCAAGGAGGAGCTAGATAATTGATCTCCTTCTGAGCTGTCTGCCCCACTCTCCTCCTCCCTGTCACTCCTGTCTTCTTGGTCAGAGGAGCCTTCATCAGCAGATTCCACGGGGGGCAAAACAGGCCTGCAGCATGTGGATGTCTCCCCCACATCCACAGTCCTTGGGGCAGGAGCTGGGCCAGAGCTAACCACAACATTGTTATTATTTATTAGATTTGTATGCCGCCCCTCTCCGAAGACTCAGAGCGGCTATCAATAAATAGTGGACACACCAGGTTGTCTCCACAATTAAATAAAGCTTGGAGATGTTCTCATCAGCCCTCGAGCTGTCCCTCCGGCAAGATGCAGGAAGCCAAGAAGAAGAGGAATTTCCCGAGGGCGGGCGGGTGGGTGGGTGGCCAGGCCGACAGCCGGACTCAAAGGAGCCCTTTCATCTCTTCAGCCCAATCGGCCCTTTTGTTCCCCCCACGTCCACCTCATGGTCGTGCCAAGAGTGTTGGCCACCATTTTCCAGCTTCGTCACTCTGCCAAAGCTTTAACACCCCCCACCCCACCCTACCCCGGGCATCAGTGAGGCAAGTGTCTGATCCTCAGACGTGACTCTTGGCAGAAGGAATTCCATGTCATGGAGTGTGTTTTCCTTTCCTGACATCCCCCCCATCCCACACTCAGAACCACAGACGTCCTGTCTTCATTTCCTCCTTTGGTTGGGAGGAGAGGTGGTTGCACAGAGTAGAAAGCAGGACTTGTATATGTGCTCATCTCTTGCCCCTCTTCTCATCTCCTCCTTCTCGCTCTCTCGCCCCCCCTCTTCTTTCTTTCTTTCTTTCTTTCTTTCTTTCTATATATCGTCTGTCTGTCTGTCTATCTACCTATCTCTCTCTCTCTCTCTGTGTCTCTCTGTCTGTCTATCTATCTATCTATCTATCTCTGTCTGTCTGTCTATCTATCTATATCTATCTATCTATCATCTCTCTCTGTCTGTCTGTCTGTCTGTCTATCTATCTATCTATCTATATCTATCTATCATCTCTGTCTGTCTGTCTATCTATCTATCTCTATCTTTCTCTGTCTGTCTGTCTGTCTGTCTGTCTGTCTGTCTCTCTCTCTCTCTCTGTGTCTGTCTATCTATCTATATCTATCTATCTATCATCTCTGTCTGTCTGTCTGTCTGTCTATCTATCTATCTATATCTATCTATCATCTCTGTCTGTCTGTCTATCTATCTATCTCTATCTTTCTCTGTCTGTCTGTCTCTCTCTGTGTGTGTGTGTGTCTATCTATCTATCTATCTATCTATCTATCTATCTATCTATCTATCTCTGTCTGTCTGTCTATCTATATCTATCTATCATCTATCTCTGTCTGTCTCTCTGTCTATCTCTCTCTCTCTCTCTCTCTCTCTCTGTCTATCTATCTATCTACCCTTCTTCCTCTCTCTCTCTTTTCATCTCCTTCTCTCTTTCCCTTTCTGCATCCTCTCCCTTAATCTCCCTCCTCCCTTTCTTTTTCTCTTTCTTTTTCTCCTTCTCACCTATCCAGCTATCTATCCTCCTTCTACTCTTCTTCTTCGCCTTCTCCTTCTCTTTCTTCTCTTTCTTCTCTCTCTCCCCCTCTCTCATTCATCTATCTATCTATCTATCTATCTGTCCTTCTCCTATCTCTCTTTTCATCTCCCTCTCCCTTTCCCCATCCTCTCCCTCTCCCTTAATCTCTCTCTCTCTCTCTCCCCAACTACATATTTATCACCTATCCAGCTATCTATCCTCCTCCTTCTCCTCCTTCTCCTTCTTCTCACCCTTTCCCCATCCCTCTCCCTTTCTCCTTCCCTCTCCCCCCTCCTATTCTTCCTCCCACTTCTTGACATAAAACGGGGACTTAGCAATAAAAGGAAAGAGTCAGCAACAGAGTAAGTTCTTTCAAAAATGGCCTAGCACACTATGCCAAAGCCTACAGTCCATCTTCCAGCAGCATTGGGGGGAAGCCAACGGGGATCACCGGGGAATTTTCAAGGATGACTTTGTCTCTTGTCCTCAGTCTTCCAGACAGACCATGCCTCTCCTGTCTTCTCCACTGTGGCCTTTCCTCAGACATGAAGGGACCATGAGTCTCTGTTTCAATGGAAATGGTCCTTCTTGAAGGCATCTTCTGTTTTGGAACGCAGAATGGTCCTCCCTCCCATGCTAACCCTAACTCCCAGCAGAAGCCAGGAGAGGCAAAACTGATATGATGCTGAGAGATGATAGCTGATCGAAATCTGGTAGTTGATTGACATCTGTAACACCCCATATTCTTCCACCGGAGAAGTTGTGCTCTTTCTAGAGTTGTTCTTCAGCCAAAGTAGCAGCTGACACCTAATCAACGATCAAGTCAGGGTCAAATATGGTTCCTAGTTGGCCACCAGCCAGTCCAAAACTATAGACTGGCAGATCAAAAACAAATTGAATATATCCAAATTTAAACTCGCTGGAAATGTCAAAAAGAGGAAGGTACCTTCTTTCACACTTGGTGGTTGTGCCCGGAAGTGAAGAAATGCACAGTTGACTAAAAAAACCTAGCAGGGTCACAAGTAGAATACAACCCAGAAATTTTTCTTCCAGGGATATTTAAAGGCAACAACACAATATAACTCCAAGTAAATCGAACTTCTGTGAAATCAAACTGTCCACTTAGGAAGCAACACTGATTGACAATTCAATTTCACATGTTGTCAGCACCTTCAACTTTGTACAAAACAAAGTATTCAATGAGAATATTTCATTCATTCAGATCTAGGATGTGTTCTTTGAGTGTTCCCTTTAGTTTTTTGAGCAGTATACAATATGAATTCTAAATATTTGATTTTACACATTATAATCGCAGCCAGGATCGCTTTTGCACAATGTTGGAGAAATGCAAACACACCCACTGAGAGTCTGAAAATGAAAAAATATATATTTAAATGAACGGAGATGGATAAGTTAACAATAGAACTTTAAGGAGAAAACGATTTGGATTATTATGTAATATGGAAAAAGTGGTACGATTGGACTGATAACAGAAAGATGAAGAGAAAATGTAGAATTAGATAATATTGCCAAATAATATACCAAATGCATTAATATAACTGTAATGTATGTAGAAGGTTGTAGATCTACTTAAGAAATTATTGTGTCATGTAAGAGAAGGATTTAGGGGTAGTGATTTCTGACAGTCTCAAAATGGGTGAACAGTGCAGCCAGGCAGTAGGGAAAGCAAGTAGAATGCTTGGCTGCATAGCTAGAGGTATAACAAGCAGGAAGAGGGAGATAGTGATCCCGCTGTATAGAGCGCTGGTGAGACCACATTTGGAATACTGTGTCCAGTTCTGGGGACCTCATCTACAAAAAGATATTGATAAAATTGAAGGGGTCCAAAGATGGGCTACAAAAATGGTGGAAGGTCTTAAGCATAAAACGTATCAGGAAAGACTTCATGAACTCAATCTGTCTAGTCTGGAGGACAGAAGGGAAAGGGGGGACACGATCGAAACAATTAAATATGTTAAAGGGTTAAATAAGGTTCAGGAGGGAAGTATTTTTAACAGGAAAGTGAACACAAGAACAAGGTGGCACAATCTGAAGTTAGTTAGGGGGAAAGATCAGAAGCAATGTGATTATTATATTATTATTTTATAATATAATATTATTTGACTGAAAGAGTAGTAGATGCTTGGAGCAAACTTCCCGGAGACGTGGTTGGTAAATCTACAATAACTGAATTTGAACATGCCTGGGATAAACATATATCCATCCTAAGATAAAATACAGGAAATAGTATAAGAATAGAATAGAATAGAATAGAATTTTATTGGCCAAGTGTGATTGGACACAAAAGGAATTTGTCTTGGTGCATATGCTCTCAATGTACATAAAATAAAATATACATTTTTCAAGAATCATGTGGTACAACACTTAATGATTGTCATAGGGGTCAAATAAGTAATGAAGAAGCAATATTAATAAAAATCTTAGGATATAAGCAACAAGGGCAGACTAGATGGGCCATGAGGTCCTTTTCTGCCGTCAATCTTCTATGTTTCTATGTAAAAAGAGAAAAATGCAATAAAGAAATTTGGGGGAATAAAACCCAACAAATTGAAATTCCAGCAAGTAGGCAAGGAAAGGATGATGATCATTCAACAATGACCACAAAAACCCTAGAGTTGAGCATTGCATGAAGGCATCGTTACATTAAATTCGCTTGATGGCGTCTCCTAGTTGCAAAAGAGGATGCCCGCTCCGAATTATGTGACAGTCCTTGGTCATTGGTGACTCATGAATTAGATTTATACTTCGCACTTGCATGAGGAGCTGAAGGTAAGACCTCAATCAATGCTACTGTCTTAAAAAACCCAATGGTTGTTCATCTCTTTTGTCCTTCTCCTTTATTTGTCACGAGCCTTTCGTGAGAAATTATTTCTGAAAGGAGCCATAACTGAAGATTGATGGGGAGTCCCAGAAAGCAAGAAACTCGCTCACCTTCACACACAGTCCTTCTACCTCTGAAAAATGCGAATTGCTCACCCTGGATTTTAAGATCCTTCAAGTTACTACGGGAAGGACACAAAACTATCTCAGGAGCTCAGGTTATTTATTACGAGACCTTCAGCAGCATTTAACGCAGTGGTTCTCAATCTTTCTAATGCCGCGACCCCTTAATACAGTTCCTCGTGCTGTGGTGAACCCCAACCATAAGTCTAGCACCAATTCTCCCAACGGAGCTTGAAGCTGATTGGCAGGAAGGTCAGAGGGACACCCGCACTGTAAACGCCTGATTGGTCGGATTGTAAAAATATGTTCCAAGGGACAAGAATAGAAGCTTTATTTCCTAACACTGTGGGAAATTGGTCTGCAAGAAAACAACCAAAGTCAAAGGGTACCATGGACCCCACAGTCCTCCCATTCCTTCTCCTTCTCCTTCTTCTCCTCCACCTTCTCCTCCTTCTTCTTTTCCACCATCTTCTCCTCCTCCTCCTTCTCTTCCTCCACCTCCTCCACCTTCTTCTCATTCTCCTCCTCCTCCTTTTTCTCCTTCCCCTTCTCTTCCTTCTCCTTCTTCTCCTCCTCTACCTCCTCCACCTTCTCTGCCTTCTCCTTCTCTTTCTCCATCTTCTCCTCTTTCTCCTCCACCTCCTCCTTCTCCTCCTCCTTTTTCTCCTTCCTCTTCTCTTCCTTCTCCTCCTTCTCCTACTCCACCTTCTCCACCTTCTCCTCTTTCTCCACTTTCTCCTCCTCCACCTTCCTCTCTTCCTCCACCTTCTTCTCCTCCTCCACCTTCTCCTCCTTCACCTTCTCCTCTTTCTCCTCCTCCTCCTCCTCCACCACCACCTTCTCCTCTTTCTCCTCCTCCTTCTCTTCCTCCACCGCCTTCACCTTCACCTCCTCCTCCATCTTCTCCTCCTCCTCCTCCTCCTCCTTCTCCTCTTCCTCCTCCTCATCCTCTCTGCAATCCCCACTCCCTCCCAGCACTGACCATGTCACCTAATTCAGAGTAAGGGAACATCTGCCAGGAAAAACCAAGGACCCCTCGTTTCAACCCTGAGCCCCCAAATATTCTCCTTCCTTGCGCTCACCACCCCTCCATCGAACCTTCAGCAAGCAGCCCAACTGACCTCACTGAAGGAATTAATCACTTGTCCCCCCAAGGGAAGGAAAAAAAAACCCTTTCATGATTGGAAGCGGCTGTCTTCATCCTACCAGTTATCAGCCCGGAACAAGGGCGCGGAGCCTGTTAAGGCAACACACCTGCCGGTAGATCTGCTTTCTCTGCCCGCCAGGCATGTTACCATCCAGAAAGGACTTATTTGATCTTCGGTGGTTGTGGAAGAGGGTGAGGGCTCTGGAGAGCTGACATTTAGGGGGGGGGGGGGCAAATAGCTGAGGATCACCGGCTCGGCACTCAGGCCTGTCAAAGCTGGGAGCACCGCTGGAGCGTTGGGACTAATTAAACCTCCACTGGCATCCGATGGCTCCTGGCTTCGTGGGAGGTGGCAGACAGGTGGAGGAGGAGGCCCGAGGGGGGTTTCCCAGCGTCCAGGATGGAGCGTTTGGGCAGGACTCCCACCGCCCAGGGCAAGACTGAGATGGGGCAGAAGGTACGAAAGGGAAAGAGGGCGGTGGGAAAACCCGGTTCTTCCTCTGGGATTTTGGCAGCTTTCGTCAGGAAATAGCTGCGTTTTGCTCGTGGCCACATGGGATTTAGAAGCGGTATCAGGAGGTGATGAATTCTGTACTTATCGTAGTTGGAATGAAGCCATTTGCAATCTGGCCTGTCTCTTCCTCCCACCCACCCTCCCTCCCTCCCTCTTTCCTCCCTCCCTTTCTCCCTCCTTTCTTTATTCCATTCTTCCCTTCCTTCCTTCCTTCCTTCCTTTTTTTCCTTCCCTTATTCCATGCTCTCTTCCTTCCTTCCATTCTTTATTCCTTCCTCCTTCCTTCCTTTCATCCTTTCCTTCCCTCCTTTCTTTATTCCATTCTTTCCTTCCTTCCTTCCTTCCTTCATTTTTCTCCTTTCCCTCATTCCATGCTCTTTTCCTTCCTTCCTTCCATTCTCCCTCCTTTATTCCTTCCTCATTCCTTCCTTCTCTCCTTTCCTTCCCTCCTTTCTTTATTCCATTCTTCCCTTCCTTCCTTCATTTTCCTCATTTCCCTCTTTCCATGCTCTTTTCTTTCCTTCCATTCTCCCTCCTTTCTTCCTTCCTTCCTTCCTTCTTTCCTTCCCTTCCCTTCTTTCTTTCTCCCCTTCTTCCTTCCTTCCCTCCTTTCCTTTCCTTCCTTCCTCCCTCCCTTGTATCCTTCCTTCCTTCTTCCCTTCCTTCCCTTTGCTTCCCTTCCTTCCTTCCCTCCCCCATGTCCTTCCTTTCCTTTCCTTCTCTTCTTCCTTCCCTCTCTCCCTCCCTTCTTCCTTTCCTTCCTTTCTTCCCTTCTTTCCTGACTTGCTGCAATGAAACCCCTCGAGGTATCTCAATGTTGGAGAGGAAAATTTCTGACCACACTTTCAGAGGTGAAGCAGGGAAGCCTGCCAGCTTCTCCCGGATCTTCCATCCAAAGAAAAGGCGCCTTGTGAAAGCGAGCAAATCACTGCGGCTTGCGGAGGGAAGTCTGCTGGTAAAGCTTCCCTGCCTTCTGAACACTCCATTGGCAAGAATCAAAGTGGAAACTACAGAAGCTGTAAACGGGCCCGGATGTGCGATGCCCTACAGCAGAAGTCTTCAGACTTGGCCACTTTAAGACTTGTGGACTTCAACAGCCAGAATTCATAGCAGAGCTGGCTGGAGAATTCTGGGAGTTGAAGTCCACAAGTCTTAAAAGTTGCCAAAAGTTGCCTCCCACTCCCACTCCCTCCAGCCGGTGCAGAAGGATACCATGGTCGATGGTATCAAAAGCCGCTGACAGGTCAAGGAGCACCAGGATAGAGGATAAACACCTATCCCGGGCCCGCCAGAGATCAACCATCAGCGCGACCAAAGCCGTTTCTGTGCTGTAACTGGGCCTGAATCCTGACTGCTGAGGGCTTAGACAATCGGCTTCTTCCAAGGACTGTTGGAGCTGGAGTGACACCATCTTCTCAACAACCTTTCCCATAAAAGGAAGGTTAGAGATCAGACGGTAGTTATTAAGTACAGCTGGGTCCAGGGAAGGCTTCTTGAGGAGGGGGCGCACAAGTGCCTCCTTGTAGGGAGCCGGGAAGGAACCCCCCCTCAGAGAAGCATTAACAATCTCCTGGACCCAGCTCCGTGTCACCTCCTTGCTGGCCGAAACCAGCCAGGAGGGACACGGGTCCAGCAAACAGGTGGCGGAACTCACAGCTCCAATGGCCTTGTCCACTTCATCAGGTGTCACCAGATCAAACTCCTCCCAGACAGATGGACAAAGACGGGCCCCTGTCATCTCGACTGACTCATTGTCAGCCGACAAGCAGAGGTGACTTCTAAAACACACAGAGAAGCAATTTCTTTTAGCTGGCTGATGGGGAGAGATCTAGAAGAGCCCTTCACTCCACCACTCGAAATAGAATACCCTACGGGACTAGACTTTCAATCCTGGGCCTAGAAAGTTTAGAACTAAGACGCCTTAAACAAGATCTAAGTATTGCCCACAAGATCATATGCTGCAACGTCCTGCCTGTCGGCGACTACTTCAGCTTCAACCACAACAACACAAGAGCACACAACAGATTTAAACTTAATCTTAACCGCTCCAAACTTGACTGTAAAAAATATGACTTCAGTAACCGAGTTGTCGAAGTGTGGAACTCATTACCGGACTCCATAGTGTCATCCCCAAACCTCCAACACTTTACCCTTACATTATCTACGGTTGACCTATCCAGATTCCTAAGAGGTCAGTAAGGGGCGAGTACAAGTGCACTAGAGTGCCTTCCGTCCCCTGTCCCATTGCTCTCCTATATCTCCTATACCTTTCTTCTATTCCTATACAGTGATCCCCCGATCATTGCGAGGGTTCCGTTCCAGGACCCCTAGCAATGATCGGGTTTTCGCGAAGTAGCGCTGCGGAAGTAAAAACACCATCTGCGCATGCGCAGATGGTGTTTTTACTTCCGCAGCGCTAGCGAGGAGCCGAAGATTGGGGTTCCTGGGAAGGGGACTCAGCTGGGAAGCGGCGCGGCTGTTTTAAAACGTCGCCGCCGGCATGGGGGGCTTGCCAGCACCCCCCGGACCCCCAACCCGGGTTTGGGGGGCTGCTAGGAAGCCCCCCATGCCAGCGGCGACGTTTTAAAACAGCCGCGCGGCTTCCCAATGAGTCCCGAAGACAAACGTCAAAGGCGAACTTCCGCGTTTGTCTTTGGGACTCATTGGGAAGCCGCGCGGCTGTTTTAAAACGTCGCCGCCGGCATGGGGGGCTTGCCAGCACCCCCCCGAACCCGGGTGGCCGGGAGAGCAGCGAGCGAAGGGCGGGTGGCCGGGCGAAGGGCGGGCGAGCGGCGAAGGGCGGGCGAGCGGGTGCTGGGGGGGCTTCTCGCCCTCCCTCCAGCAAGAGGGGGAGCGAATGGCGTGGGCGGGTGAAGGGCGGGCGAGCGGCAGCGAGGAGTTTGCGTGGGCGGTGGGGAAACTCCTCGCTGATGCCCGCCTCTCGCCCTCCCGCCAGCAAGAGGGGGAAGACCCAGGGAAGCCGCCCAACAGCTGATCTGCCCGGCGCCATCTACGCATGCATGGCCATAAAAAAAGAGCGCGCATGCGCAGATGGTGTTTTGACTTCCGGGTTGAAAAATCGCGATTTAGCCCGTTCGCAATGATCGGGATCGCGATACCCGGGGGATCACTGTATCTCTTCTTCTATTCTTTCATTGATATATTCTATTCCTATATCTTCTTTTCCATTATTTCTTAGATATATTTTACTATGAGTATCTCCTCTATAACCTTCATCATGTATTTTACTAAGTGTATATAGATATATACCCACTAAAACCCTCATTGTGTATTGGACAAAAATAAATAATTTTTTTTTAAAAAATCTAAAAGGCCTTGCTAATACCACACTTGGAATACTGCATTTGGTTACCACGATACAAAAAGGATGTTGAAACTCTAGAAAAAGTGCAGAGAAGAGCGACAAAGAGGATTAGGGGACTCAAGTTTCTGCAATCTAGTTTGGAGCAATTTACATTTAGTTTGAATCTATTACGTGCTCTTGTGTTGTTGTTGTTGTTGTTAAAAGTGAAGTAGTCGCTAACAGGGAGTACATTACGATGTATGATTTTATGAACCACAGTTCAATCAGTTCACACCTACGTCGCCTGCGATCTGATCTAAACGTAGCCTATAAAATCATACACCCAAATGTCCTTCCTGTCAATGACTACGTGACCTTCAACCGCAGCAATACACGAGCACGTAATAGATTCAAACTAAATGTCAACTGCTCCAAACTCGACTGCGGAAAATACGACTTCAGCAACAGAGTGGTCAATGCCTGGAATGTGCTAGCCGACCCTGTGGTTTCTTCCACAAATCCCAAAAACTTTAACCTTAGATTGTCTACTGCCAACCTCCCCCTGTTTCTAAGAGGTCTGTAAGGGGCATGCATAATAATAATAATAATAATAATAATAATAATAATAATAATAATACTTCATGATTGTCCGATTCTCTGACATTGAGGATTTCTGCCGCTTTTTGATTTGTAAGTTTTGTTTGTTTTGTTCCTGTAGCTCATTTGTCGATGGCTGCCCAGGTTCCACAGCAGCCACCGCGGTCCTTTTTATCCTAGGCGACGACCGAGCCAGTATGGACTTCTTTTTGTTTTGGCAAACATAATTCGCCGCTACATCACGCAGTCCTAGGTGCTTGGGAAGCGTCCGACTGGTGATGAAATACGAAATCCAGCATAGTGATCTCGTTTGCTGTGTTGTATTGACATAATGATAATGATGATAATGATGATGATGATGATAATAATAATAATAATAATAATAATAATAATAATAATAATGATGACTGGTGATAAAATACAAAATCCAGCATAGTGATCTCATTTGCTGTGTTGTATTGACACAATGATAATGATGATGATGATAATAGTAGTAGTAGTAGTAGTAGTAATAATAATAATAATAATAATAATAAATTAAAAAAAATACATTTGTATGCTGCCCCTCTCCAAAGACTCGGGGCGGCTACTGGGCCTACCGTATTTGTCCTACTGTCCTATTGTTCTCTTTTATCGTTACTTTTTATTTATGTTTATACTAACTACTACTATCCTATACCTGTTTGATGAATAAATAAAATAAATACATACATAAATAAACACGGTCACCATGGCTTTCTACATGTCAAAAAGACCAAGGCTACACTGACCTCTTAGCAAGTGAGACGTTTATGGATGTTTGCACTAAGTGGTTTTTCACAGCTAATCTTTGGAACAAGCTGTAGTGAAAACGAGAACTGGGTGTTCTCTTTCTTTCCTCCTTCCCTCTCTCTCTTTCTTTCTTCCTCTCGGCCTTTCTAATGGAGAGACCCTTAAGTCCTAATACCTACAAAGGGGTTATCCATTAGGCCTGGCTAATCCAGTCTAAATGGACACCCACCCACCCATCCCCAAAGATGAAAAGGTTAACCTTCCCACCGCAAAACATTTCACCTTTGCAAAAGAGGAAAACCCACTTTACAAAACTCTACAAATCTGCCTTCCAACCGCAGGCTAATTGATTTAACAAAATTAAACCAGGACGAAAAAAAAGCCCGGATTGAATTTCAGGGATGGGCTTTTGAAGAGACCCAAATTGACTCGCTGGAGCTTTGAAGGTGTCAGGATGAAGTTCAGCTAGCCTTCAGCGTTTCCCAAAGGAAAACAAAAGAAATTTTAAGCCTCTTCTTTTCCCCCTCAATGGCTGTTTCATTCTGCAGACTATCCCACCGTAAATTGGCGATTAGATAGAATTCCCCAAATCTCTTGGATGTTGACTTTCAACAGCTATTTCATTTAACTGCTTTATTTATTTATTTATTTGTTTCTTTCTTTCTTTCTTTCTTTCTTTGTTTCTTTGTTTGTTTCTTTTTATTTTATTTTATTTTAATAATTTAATTTAATTTAATTTAATTTAATTTAATTTAATTTAATTTAATTTAATTTAATTTAATTTAATTTAATTTAATTTAATTTAATTTAATTTAATTTAATTTAATTTAATTTAATTTAATTTAATTTAATTTAATTTAATTTAATTTAATTTAATTTAATTTAATTTAATTTAATTTAATTTAATTTAATTTAATTTAATTTAATTTAATTTAATTTAATTTAATTTAATTTAATTTAATTTAATTTAATTTAATTTAATTTAATTTAATTTAATTTAATTTAATTTAATTTAATTTAATTTAATTATTTTTTGTTTGTTTGTTTGTTTGTTTGTTTGTTTGTTTATTCATTCATTCATTCATTCATTCATTTATTTATTTATTTATTTATTTATTTATTTATTTATTTATTTATTTATTTATTTATTTATTTATTGGATTTGTATGCCGCCCCTCTCGGCGGACTCGGAGCGGCTAACAACAGTGATAAAAACAGCATGTAACAATCCAATATTAAAACAACTAAAAAACCCTTATTTATAAAACCAAACATACATACAAACATACCATGCATAAATTGTAGACGCCTAGGGGGAAAGAATATCTCAGTTCCCCCATGCCTGACAGCAGAGGTGAGTTTTGAGGAGCTTACGAAAGGCGAGGAGGGTGGGAGTAATTCTAATCTCTGGGACCGCCTTCTGCCGCACGAATCCCAGCGACCAGTTAGGTCCCACAGAGTTGGCCTTCTCTGAGTCCCGTCAACTAAACAATGTCATTTGGCGGGGCCCAGGGGAAGAGCCTTCTCTGTGGCAGCCCCGGCCCTCTGGAACCAACTCCCCCCAGAGATTAGGCTTCTACAATTTATGCATGGTATGTTTGTATGTATGTTTGGTTTTATAATAAGGGTTTTTAGTTGTTTTAGTATTGGATTGTTACATACTGTTTTTTTATCACTGTTGTTAGCCGCCCCGAGTCCATGGAGAGGGGCGGCATACAAATGCAATAAATAAATAAACAAAAAAACAAAAAAACAAACAAATAAATAAATAAATTAATTACCTATAAGGCCCCTTTCAACTCTTTTAATCTATCTAAAGAAGTAATGGATGGAAACTAACCAAGGAGAGAACCAACCTGGAATGGAGGAGAAATTTGAGGGTGAAGGTTCAATCTCCAAGGCAGAACAGTCATTTGTCCAGAATGGGGTAATAAGGTCTCCTGCTTAAACAGAGGGCTGGGCTAGATGACCTCCAAGGCCCCTCCCAACACTGTTATTCCATTCCCCTACGAAAGATATCAGCACCAAAGAACAAAAGCCAAGACCTCAGATTGTCATATTCAACCCTGGCCTCATCAAATCAAGATCAGAAATCAATGAGGGGTTAAAGGAGAGAGACGCGTGCATCATCTCGGCGCTGCAGGGCAACATTGAGCTATGCCGTTTTGTTTTGCAAAAATGTAAGGCAATATCCTTCTTGGCTGCAGATAAAACAGGCAGACAAGGATTTTTTTCTTCCTCTCCTTCTTCATCTTTTTACAATTTGATTAAATGCCCCCGCTGACTCGCTCCATTTTTGTGAGTGTGTAGAAGTAAGAAGGATGGGCTACAAAAATGGTGGAAGGTCTTAAGCATTCAACTTATCAGGAAAGACTTCACGAACTCAATCTGTAGAGTTTGGAGGACAGAAAGGAAAGGGGGGACACGATCAAAACATTTAAATATGTTAAAGGGTTAAATAAGGTTCAGGAGGGAAGTGTTTTTAATAGGAAAGGGAACACAAGAACAAGGGGGCACAATCCGAGGTTAGTTGGGGGAAAGCTTAGAAGTAACGTGAGAAAATATTTTACTGAAAAAATCATAGATGCTTGGAACAAACTTCCAGCAGACGTGCTTGGTAAATCCACAGTAACTGAATTTACACATTTATTTATTTATTTATTTTATTTATTCGATGCCTGGGATAAACATATTATTATTATTATTATTATTATTATTATTATTATTATTATTATTATTATTATTATTATCATTATTATTATTATTATTATTATTATTATTTATTGGATTTGTATGCCGCCCCTCTCCGCAGACTCGGGGCGGCTAACAACAGCAGTAAAACAGTACAACAAAATCCAATACTAAAAAAACAGGTAAAAACCCATTACATATATATATTAAAAAAACCAATCATACATATAAACATACCATACATAAAATTGTGAAGGCCTAGGGGGAAAGTGTATCTTAGTTCCCCCATGCCTGGCACTAGAGGTGGGTTTTAAGCAGCTTACGAAAGGCAAGGAGGGTGGGGGCAATTCTAATCTCTGGGGGGAGTTGGTTCCAGAGGGTCGGGGCCGCCACAGAGAAAGCTCTTCCTCTGAGTCCCGCCAAGCGACATTGTTTGGTTGGCGGGACCATATATCCATCCTAAGATAAAATATAGGAAATAGCATAAGAGCAGACTAGATGGACCATGAGGTCTTTTTCTGCTGCCAATCTTCTAAGTTTCTATGATGTTGAGGACTTCTGCGTTATGGAGATGAACAGATTTGAAGTCGGATTGGGAAGTCAGAAAGCTGGTTTGTTTCTATGAAGGGCAAATTATTCCTGTGAAGGAGGAAAACCAAGGTTTGATTCTCGTTAGCAAGTTGAGAAGGAAATAAATTTTTTCTCCGATGCAGGTCATCCTCCACTTACAACAGTTCATTTAGTGACCGTTCAAAGTTACGACGACACTGAAAAAAGGGACTTACCACTGCCACCAGAATTGTATTAAGCACAGGGTTGGAAAACCGACTCGATCCCGGCTATGTTGACTGTTGTCAAGAGAGGAATCAGACTTCTCAGCAGCGAGAAGAGTGCTCGCATAATATTGGAAAAATGGAAATTTGCCTATCGAGGAAGACGTAATTGAAAAAATTACAATGTGTGCAGAAAGGGATAGTTTAACTAAAGAAATAAAAAATATAGATGAGCAAGAGTATTGGGTAGGTATTATGTTGGGTTAGGTATTATGATTGGTTAAAAAAAGTGAAAAAGTAAAATTACAGAGTTAATAAATGTTAGATAATTTGGGGAGTAAATGTCAGAGGTTCCATCACAAAAGGAAAATTATATACCAGAGTAAGATCTTTGCTAAGATTTGATGTATAAATGTAAATACAATCCGTGTAATAATAATTAAGCACTATTAAAATTATAATACATGCACATCACAAATTGTCCAATTTTTATTTTAATACCTTTGTGTGTGTGTGTGTGTGTGTGTGTGTGTGTTTTGTTTTTTGTCCTTTGTGTGTTATAAATAAAGTTTATTTTTAATAATAATAAAAAAAAAGAGATGAATCAGACTTCTATGTGTTCTGTCGGGCTCTCTGGTAGAATCCTCCCAAAAATTCACAGGTACAAATTTCAGACACACACACACGTTTGAAAATTCAAAACAATGTTCTTTATAATGAAAATTCAATTAAACTAAGCCCTCTTTTGGTATAGCAAAGAGCACACGTCTCCAAACAAACTGGTAATTTGTACAAGTCCCTTATCAGTTCTGAGATACTTATCTTGCAGCTGGGAGGCAATTCACAGTCCTTCTTCTTTCACAAAGTGAAACACACTTTGCTCTGGTTTAGTTTCAAAGCGGGGAAAAATCAGCACACAAAAAGTCAAAGTCAGTAAAGCAGTCACGAAACACAACGATCAGATAATCCTCCACAATGGCCAAACCCACAGGCTGCTCTTTATAGCAGCCTTACTAATTACCACAGCCCCACCCAACCACAGGTGGCCTCATTTTCTTTGATAATAATCTCTCAGTTGTTGTTGCCTATGCATCGCTCTCCGCATGCGTGGCTGTATCATGAACTCTTGTTCTGAATCCAAGGAGGAGCTAGATAATTGATCTCCTTCTGAGCTGTCTGCCCCACTCTCCTCCTCCCTGTCACTCATGTCTTCTTGGTCAGAGGAGCCTTCATCAGCAGATTCCATGGGGGGGGGGAAGGCAAAACAGGCCTGCAGCATGTGGATGTCTCCCCCACATCCAGAGTCCTTGGGGCAGGAGCTGGGCCAGAGCTAACCATAACACTATGAAAGTGTATAATTGGCTAAAACAAAACAAATACCAAAATTTGCTACAAAATAGACCTGTCAATGAAGACATCACCCCGGGGCAGAGTTGGGGTGGGTGGGTGTGAAATATTTACTTCTTCCTGGAAGGGGGGGCATAACATCAAATAATTGAGAAGCACTGGGTTAAGGATTTTTTGCCCCCCTTTTTGGGATCCGCAACTTGGCTCGTTACAATAGCAAGGATGAATTGAAACTTCTTTAATCTTAAAATAATAATGGAAAGAGAGAGGGGATCCCCTTCTGCAGCTCCACTTTCTTAGTCTTTTAGCACTCGAGCCGATCTGTTAATTCAAGTTGATCTCATAAGCAGAGGCTGAGACTCCAGCTAACCTGGCAAAAACTTCCAAAACTGGTTTGCATAACACCCCCGGTGCCAAACTGTCCCCCAGTTAAAGGAAAGACCCCAACTGCCAAGTGAAATCAAGTCAAGAAGTTCAACAGAGCGAGCGAGTGGAAAATATATTAACGGGGCTAAAAAGCCATAGTGATGTGTGTAGCATTTTTGCAAGGGAGGTGGGGGTGAATCCCCCCCCCCAAATGGAGCATTCCCAACATTTTCTGCTAAAGTATCTTTCAGCATGTGAAGTTTGTTGCCAGAGAACAAAGAGACGAAGAACTGAACGATGATGAATCTACTTATGGGTTTTTCTAAGGAGCGATGTTTAAATGGAGACTGACAGATGGATGGTGGATGGACAGATAGTTGAGTGGGACTTCAGCAACAGAGTAATTAACACCTGGAATGCTCTACCTGACTTGGTGGTTTCTTCCCCAAACTCCAAAATCTTTAACCTTAGATTGTCTACAGTCGACCTCTCCCCGCCTCTCGGACATCAACACCCTTGAAAATGTCCAAAGATACTTCACCAGAAGAGCCCTTCACTCCTCCACTCGAAACAGAATACCCTACGAAAATAGACTAACAATCCTGGGCCTAGAAAGCTTAGAACTACGACGCCTTAAACAAGATCTAATGATCATGTGCTGCAATGTCCTGCCTGTCGGCGACTACTTCAGCTTCAACCACAACAACACAAAAGCACACAACAGATTTAAACTTAATATTAACCGCTCCAAACTTGACTGTAAAAAATATGACTTCAGTAACCGAGTTGTCGAAGCGTGGAACTCATTACCGGACTCCATAGTGTCATCCCCAAACCCCCAACACTTTACCCTTAGATTATCTACGGTTGACCTATCCAGATTCCTAAGAGGTCAGTAAGGGGCGAGTACAAGTGCACTAGAGTGCCTTCCGTCCCCTGTCCTATTGCTCTCCTATATCTCCTATACCTTTCTTCTATTCCTATATCTCTTCTTCTATTCTTTCATTGATATGTTCTATTACTATATCTTCTCTTCTCTTCTTTCTTAGATATATATTTACTATGAGTATCTCCTCTATAACCTTCATCATGTATTTTACTATGTGTGTGTGTGTGTGTGTGTGTGTGTATGTGTATATATATATATATATATATATATATATATATATATATACACACACACATATATATATATATATATATATGTCACATGTCACATGTATATATATATATATACACCCCCACTAAAACCCTCATTGTGTATTGGAATAAAAAAATAAATAAATAAATAAATAAATAAATAAATAAATAAATAAGGTCTGTAAGGGGCGTGCATAAGCGCACCATCGTGCCTACCATCTCTATCCTACTGTCCTATTGTCCTCTTTTATTGTTACTTTTTACTTATGTTATGTTTTTATATATATAATAGAGAGTGTAGAAGAAGCATCATTCTTTCTTGTGTGTAAGTTTCATTGCGTTCAATAAATAATTGTTGAAGAAAAACATGTGGTGCATTACTTTCTGGGCGACCCTCGTGTATATGGTTTCCCCTTATTTATCCTGGCTTTGGAATCTTTCATTTTATTTCTAAAAATGATGTTCAGTTTAGGTTGTGGCCTGGAATGTTATTTTGCTGTGACCAGATATATCTTCAGGCCTTTGATCTCAGTAAAATTTGACAGCTCTCAGAGAGCCAAAAAAAAAAAAATCCTCACTCTCAAATCGGTGCTCCTCCAAAATACACATACCTATCATCACATCATATCATAACATGGTTTGAAATGATTGTCAGTTTCTTAAACTCCCAGCAGGTGCTTGATTTGCATTTAAAGGGTTAAAGGTGAGACTTAAATAGTTATTTAAATTAAATAGTAATTTCTTGACTTCCACTAATTATCACACAAGGGTGTGGGTGTATAGATATAGTGCAATGGAGTACACTCACCTGTTGTGGTTAGCTCTGGCCCTGCTCCTGCCCTAAGGACTGTGGATGTGGGGGAGACATCCACATGCTGCAGGCCTGTTTTGCCCCCCCCCCCACTGGTGGAATCTGCTGATGAAGGCTCCTCTGACCAAGAAGACATGAGTGACAGGGAGGAGGAGAGTGTGGCAGACAGCTCAGAAGGAAATCAATTATCTAGCTCTTCCTTGGATTCAGAACAAGAGTTAATGATATAGCCACTCATGCGGAGAGCGATGCATAGGCAACAACAACTGAGAGATTATTATCAAAGAAAATGAGGCCAGTTGTGGTTGGGTGGGGCTGTGGTCATTAGTGAGGTTGCTATAAAGAGCAGCGTGTGGGTTTGGCCATTGTGGAGGATTATCTGATCATTGTGTTTCCTGACTGCTTTACTGACTTTGACTTTTTGTGTGCTGATTTTTCCCCACTTTGAAACTAAACCAGAGCAACGTGTGTTTCACTTTGTGAAAGAAGAAGGACTGTGAATTGCCTCACAGCTGCAAGCTAAGTATCACAGAACTGATTAGGGACTTGTATAAATTACCAGTTTGTTTGGAGACCAGTGCTCATTGCTATACCAAAAGAGGGCTTAATTTAAGTGAATTTTCATTATAAAGAAGATTGTTTTGAATTTTCAAACGTGTGTGTGTCTGAAATTTGTACCTGTGAATTTTTGGGAGGATTCTACCGGAGAGCCCGACAGAACACTCACCAATGCATCAAAATTCTCCTTGGGCACAAATTCCCAAATTCCATACCCTAACTATTCCACAATTGGGAATGCTCCCTTCCTCTTAAATTATGAACTAATGTCGAAACACTGACTTCAGCAAGGAAATTGCTTCAGATCCACCAGCAACGTCCTTAACGTATTTCTTCACAAATCCTACAAAAGGACCTCACGTACCATTCCTCTCCAGCCTGAACCGCAATTTTGGTCAACTCATGTTCTCATGTCAACAGCTGCTTGCATGGAAAATCCAACTTTTATAACTGCTCTCCACAGCGCACCCTTAGATAGCAGAGGTCATCAACAGGACTTTGAAGAAATGAGTCAATGGGGCTGATTTCATCCAATGTACATCCCACTCATATCCAAAGGGGGAAACCGGGCTTAAAGTTGTGGGCTTGTTTAGGGTCAGACCACCCTTGCTGCAAGATAAGGCTCATGATTCAACTTGGATGACTCATTCTGGACCAAGAAATTAAGACAGGACAAAACAATAGGAGATAAATATATTGCTCAAAAAATTAAAAAAATACATTATTTATTTTTTATTTTTTATTTTTTTTATTTATTGGATTTGTATGCCGCCCCTCTCTGCAGACTCGGGACAGCTAACAACAGTGACAAAAAACAGCATGTAATAAGCTAATACTAAACAACTAAAAAAAACCTTATTATAAAACCAAACATACATACAAACATACCATGCATAAATTGTAGAAGCCTAGGGGGAAAGAATATCTCAGTTCCCCCATGCCTCAGTTCCCCCATGGGTTTTGAGGTGCTTACAAAAGGCAAGGAGGGTGGGGGCAATTCTAATCTCTGGGGGGAGTTGGTTCCAAAGGACTTGGGCCGCCACAGAGAAGGCTCTTCCCCTGGGTCCCGCCAAACGACATTGTTTAGTTGACGAGACCCGGAGAAGACCCACTCTGTGGGACCTAACTGGTTGCTGGGATTCGTGCCGCAGAAGGCGGTCCCTGAGATAATCTGGTCCAGTGCCATGAAGGGCTTTATAGGTCATAACCAACACTTTGAATTCTGACCGGAAACTGATTGGCAACCAATGCAGACTGTGGAGTGTTGGTGTAACATGGGCATACCTTGGGAAGCCCATGATAGCTCTCGCAGCTGCATTCTGCACAATCTGAAGTTTCCGAACACTTTTCAAAGGTAGCCCCATGTAGAGAGCGTTACAGTAGTCGAGCCTTGAGGTGATGAGGGCATGAGTGACTGTGAGCAGTGACTCCCGGTCCAAATAGGGCCGCAACTGGTGCACCAGACGAACCTGGGCAAACGCCCCCCCTCGCCACAGCTGAAAGATGTTTCTCTAATGTGAGCTGTGGATCGAGAATACTTCCCTCCTGAACCTTATGTAACCCTTTAATAGGAATAGAGTGGAGTGGAATGGAATGGAATGGAATGGAATGGAATGGAATGGAATAGAATAGAATAGAATAGAATAGAATAGAATAGAATAGGAATGGAATTCAGAACAAAATAGAATTCTTTATTGGCCAAGTGTGATTGGACACACAAGGAATTTGTCTTTGGTGCAGATGCTCTCAGTGTACATAAAAGAAAATATACATTTGTCAAGCGTCATGAGGTACAACACTTAAGGGTCGTCATGGGGTACAAAGGAAGGAAAGAAAGAGTCAAAAGTTCTAATTTAAGAATGGGTTTACATTTCTGCACTCTCTATCTTCATGTCTTGACAAAACAGATCCTGTGGTCACCGAAATACCTCAAACATATCCTTTCGCGCCTGCTAAATCCTAATTTGGCCGAGCACGTTCTTTAGTAATTTAACATTCGTGGTTTGCTCATGAATCTTCTCAGACAAAAAATAATGGGCAATAAAGTTCATTACCACAAGGGTTAGACTGCAGCACTGCAGACTACTTCAGCTAACTGATAGCTTGTAATTCAGCAGTTCAAACCTCACCACCGGCTCAAGGTTGACTCAGCCTTCCATCATTCTGAGATGGGTAAAATGAGGTTCCAGATTGTTTGGGGCAATATATACTGATTCTGAAACTGCAGAAAAAACAATTGCTGCCAACCTGCCTTCCATTGAGGACCTGTATACTGCACAAGCCAAAAAGAGGGCAGTGAAAATATTTTATTTATTTTATTTATTTATTAGATTTGTATGCCGCCCCTCTCCGTAGACTGATCCCTCGCATCCTGGACACAAATTGTTTCAACTCCTACCCTCAAAATGTCACTACAGAGCCCTGCACACCAAGACAACTAGACACAAGAACAGTTTTTTCCCGAACGCCATCATCACTCTACTAAACAAATACTTCCCTCAACACTGTCAAACTTTTTACTAAGTCTGCACTTCTATTTCTACTAGTTTTTTCTCATCATCCTTTTCCTCCCACTTGGGACTGTATGACTGTAACTTGTTGCTTGTATCCTTAAGATTTTTTAATTAATATTGATTATTTCTTCAGTGCTTATTTGACCCCTATGATGATAATTAAGTGTTGTACCTCATGATTCTTGACAAATGTAACTTTTTCTTTTATGTACACTGAGAGCATATGCACCAAGACAAATTCCTTGTGTTTCCAATCACACTTGGCCAATAAAGAATTCTATTCTATTCTATTCTATTCTATTCTATTCTTAGAGAGGGCTGTAAAAGCACTGTGAAGCAGTATACTGTATGTCTAAATGGGCAAAAAGACACACTTAAGTTTTTACCCTCTTTTGGGGGATAAAACGGTGCGCCTTATACTCCAAAAATACGGTATATATCAACAACTCACACCTCTAAGAAAGACTAGAGTGGAATTAAAGAAGTGCTTTCATCAGGTCACAGGATTTAAGTTTGCCAAATTCTTGTCTGTTTGGTCATTAAATTTTACAACCCGAATACAGAGGTGCCTACTAATGGAGTCCAGCTAATCTCCTGAGCTGTTTTGAAAAGAATTGTTTTGTGATCTTTCCTCAAAGGGTCAAATACATTACCACTTAGCTTTTGGGCTCTGTTGTTGTTGCTGATCTGGCTCTTCAAATGATGAGGAGAACTTCTCCACAGCCTCCTCCTACACAAAGGCTGGTGTGAGGAAACAGTTTGTGCGTTGAGACCTAAAATGTCTTTCCTCCTTGGACACATAAAAAGCCACAATCACATGTGGAGTGGAAGGCAGAAAAAGGCTTCTATTTGTGACTGTGAAAAATGGAATGATCTGTCCAGGATCTTAATTTCCTAACAAATAATGAGATCCAGATTGGTTTCTGGACACAATTCAAAGTGTTTATAGGTGTTGGTTATGACCTATAAAGACCAGACTATCTCCGAGACCGCCTTCTGCTGCACGAATCCCAGCATCCGGTAAGGTGGTTGTTGTTGTTGTTGTTGTTGTTGTTGTTGTTATTATTATTATTATTATTATTATTATGTCAGTACAACACAGCAAACAAGATCACTATGCTGGATTTCGTATTTCATCACCAGTCGGGCGCTTCCCAAGCACCTAGGACTGCGTGATGTAGCGGCGAATTATGTTTGCCAATCCCAGTAAAGCAGCCTTTTGCAATTGACAGATGGAGATTTTGTCAATTCCGATGGTTTTCAAATGTCTGCTGAGATCCTTTGGGACTGCGCCCAGCGTGCCAAGTACCACTGGGACCACTTTCACGGGCTTATGCCAGAGTCGTTGCAGCTCGATTTTTAGATCTTCGTATTTCACTAATTTCTCTAGCTGCTTCTCCTCAATTCTGCTGTCCCCTGGGATTGCGATGGCGATGATCCCTACTTTCTTTATTATTATTATTATTATTATTATTATTATTATTATTATTATTATTATTTATTAGATTTGTGTGCCGCCCCTCTCCGAAGACTCGGAACAGCTCACAACATGCAATATACAGAGTACAAATCCGATATTTAAAACAGTATTTAAAACCCTTATAAAAAAAACAATCATACCACCCACATAAACTATACATAAATCATAATAGCTGACGGGTATATTAATTCCCCCAAACCTGGCGACATAGGTGGGTTTTCAGGAGCTTATGAAAGGCAAGGAGGGTGGGGACAGTCCTAATCTCCGGGGGGAGTTGATCCCAGAGGGCTGGGGCTGCCACAGAGAAGGCTCTTCCCCCTGGGCCCCGCCAGCCGACATTGTTTAGTTGACGGGACCCAGAGAAGGCCAACTCTGTGGGATTCATGCGGCAGAAGGCAGTCTCGTAGGTATTCTGGTCCGATGCCATGTAGGGCTTTATAGGTCATTACCAACACTTTGAATTCTGCATTCTGCACAATCTGAAGTTTCCGAACACTTTTCAAAGGTAGCCCCATGTAGAGAGCATTGCAGTTGTCGAGCCTCGAGGTGATGAGGGCATGAGTGACTGTGAGCAATGAGTCCCTGTCCAAATAGGAAGGAAACTGCAAGGGAGTAGATTTAGATTAGATATCAGAAAAAAAATTGTAAGGGTGATAAACCAGTGGAACAGTTTTCCACAGGAGGTGGTGAGCTCGCCTTCACTGGAGGCCTTCATACAGAGACTGGACAGTCATCTTTCTGGGATGGTTTGATGAATCCTGCATTGAGCAGGGAGTTGGACCCGATGACCCTGGAGGTCATAGCTTTTAGACCTCCCCACTCCCTGCTTGCTCTGTGAAGGGAAAACCTCACGGAATTTCCACATCTTTACAGAAGTTTCAAGGCCAAGTGTCCATTTTTCTCTTCCAAGAACGTCAGATCGGAGTGCCCCAGATGTCTTGGAAACTGTTCTCCAAGGACAGCCCACATTTTCATCACTTATGACAGAATGAAATTAACTGAAGCATCCCGTCTGCTCTAGGGTTGCATCGTTATAGACCATCTTGCCAGGATGCAATATTTGCTTGTCATCCTGATTTCAGGCCTTGAGACACAGCGGGCAGCCCGAACATCTGCTACAGGTTCACGATTGTGTACTCAAGAAGCGAGTCCTCAGCCTGAGACAGATTTTTCTCCTTCTTCTTCTTCTTCGTTTCAAGCCATGGGCAACATAACCATAGTAACGGTGATAATAAAAACAGTCGTTTCAAGAGTTCTTCGTATGAACCCTTCACGTTGAAATGAAAAACCTCTCCAGAATTTTGCATGGGTTTGCTTTACAGTCAACAAACAGTTTTTCAACAGTTTTTCATTCTCTTTCTTGCCTTGTCTGGGTCTTGACCTGAAATCAATCTATCTATCTATCTATCTATCTATCTATCTATCTATCTATCCATCCATCCATCCATCCATCCATCCATCCATCCATCCATCCATCCATCCATCCATCCATCCATCCATCTATCATCTATCTATCTATCTATCTATCTATCTATCTATCTATCTATTATTTTATTTATTACTTAGATTTGTATGCCGCCCCTCTCCGAAGACTATCCATCTATCTATCATCTATCTATCTATCAATCAATCAATCAATCAATCAATCAATCAATCAATATATCATCTATCTATCTATCATCTATCTATCTATCTATCTGTCATCTATCTATCTATCTATCTATCATCTATCTATCTATCTATCTATCATCTATCTATCTATCTATCATCTATCTATCTATCTATCTATCTATCTATCTATCTATCTCTCTATTTATCTATTATCTATCTGTCTGTCTGTCTGTCTATCTATCATCTATCTATCTATCTATCATCTATCTATCTATCTATCTATCTATCTATCTATTATCTATCTATCTATCATCTGTCTATCTATCATCTATCTATCTATCTATCTATCTATCATCTATCTATCATCTATCTATCTATCTATCTATCTATCAATCTATCTATCTATCTATCCACGGTTGACCTCACCAAGTTCCTAACAGGTCAATAAGGGGCGTACATGTGCACCAGAGTGCCTACTGTCCCCTGTCCTATTGTCTCTCCTATATCTCCTATATCTTCTCTTTTATCCCTATATCTTTTTCTGCTGTTCTCTCATAGTTATATTTTACTCCTTTATTTTTCCCCTATTATCCCTTTAATACATTCTACCTGATTATATCCTCTATAACCCTCATTGTGTATTATTGTATATTGGACAAAACAAATAAATAAAAATAAATATCTATCTATCTATCTATCTATCTATCTATCTATCTATCTATCTATCTATCCATACATACATACATACATACATACATACATACATACATACATACATACATACATAATCTGTCTGTCTGTCTGTCTATCTATCTATCGATCTATCTACCTCTATCTATCTATCTATCTATCTATCTATCTATCTATCATCTATCTATCTATCTATCTATCTATCTATCTATCCATCCATACATCCATACATACATACATACATACATACACACATATAATCTGTCTGTCTGTCTGTCTGTCTGTCTATCGATCTATCTACCTCTATCTATCTATCTATCTATCTATCTATCTATCTATCCATACATACATACATACATACATACATACATACACACATATAATCTGTCTGTCTGTCTGTCTGTCTGTCTGTCTGTCTATCTATCTATCTATCTATCTATCTTCAATTTTATCCATCTCTTTTTGTAGGCGAGGTCTCCAGAACTGAACCCAGTATTCCAAATGGGGTCTCACCAGCGCTCTATACAGCGGGGTCACAATCTCCCTCTTCCTTGCACTAGATGACCTCCAAGGTCCCTTCCGACTCTATTATTCTATGTTCTACAATTGCAGATATTTCTTCACCAGCTAAAGCTGAATGAAACATGAACAGATGTTGTTCTTGACTGGCATTTAAGACGTTTTCACGTCCCTCCACCCAGTTTCTAGAATCCTTATTTTTGCTAATTGCAAACTTGGCAGTGGTCTATATCACCTCCCGGTGCAAGCAACTTAAAAGGGTGAAGGACAAAGACATTAGCATGACAGTGCAGGTTTTATTAGCGCCTGGAATTATTTGTGGTTTCCTTCCCATCACATTTCAGGAAAAAAACATGACTTCCTCATCTTCCATTAGAATTTCAGGCCTTCCAGAACGAAAGGCTGAGATCATAGCAGTTTTAACGGTCTCGTTGTTTTTTTCTCCTTCAAAGACAGTGGCTTCTAAATTGCTTTCAACCATCTGCAGGTAGTTTCCCCTCTAAATATATCCCGGGCGGTTAAAAATATACCATCCCTGGGAAACTATGAGCACCTGATTATTATTTTTTTCAGGCTTTTCAAAAGGCCCCCGATTGGTGATGGGGTGCAAATGTTTGTCTGGTGGTGGGCACAATCACTGAGCACTTGTTATATGTTTCAAGTTTTATTGGATTTATATGCCGCCCCTCTCCGAAAACTCGGGGCGGCTAACAACAATCATGAACAATATACAATAAAATCCAATACTAAAAGCAAATTAAAACCCCTTAATATATAAAAACCAAACATACATACAAACATACCATGTATACAGTTGTAACGGCCTAGGGGGAGAAAAAAGTCTTAATTCCCCCATGCCTGGCGGCAGAGGTGGGTTTTAAGTAGCTTACGAAAGGCAAGGAGGGTGGGGGCAATTCTAATCTCTGGGGGGAGTTGGTTCCAGAGGGCCGGGGCCGCCACAGAAAAGGCTCTTCTCCTGGGTCCCGCCAAGTGGCATTGTTTAGTTGACGGGACCCGGAGAAGACCCACTCTGTGGGACCTAACTGGCCGCTGGGATTCGTGCGGCAGAAGGCGGTCCCTGAGGTAATCTGGTCTGGTGCCATGAAGGGCTTTATAGGTCATAACCAACATGTTGTGTGGGTGGTTTTTTAATATTATAAAATCAGTAACTTTCCCCCTCACAAGGGAAATTAATTTAAATAATATATATTATGTTTATTGTTATTGTTATTATTGTTTAGTGTATTTAAATAAGTAATTAACTATATTACTAGGATTATTTTTTTTGTTGTTGTTTGTTTGTATGTGTTAGTTTTGTTTTGTTTCAATTTATGGTTTGATTATTCATCTTATATTTTTGTAAATGTGTATATATATGTATTTTAAATCAATAAAAATATTTATAAATTTAAAAAAAATCAATAAAAATATTTACTAGATAAATGGTCAAAGCAATGGAAACTGCAGTTTAATGTTTCCAAATGTAAAATAATGCACTTGGGGAAAAGGAATCCTCAACCTGAGTATTGTATTGGCAGTTCTGTGTTAGCAAAAACTTCAGAAGAGAAGGATTTAGGGGTAGTGATTTCTGACAGTCTCAAAATGGGTGAGCAGTGTGGTCGGGCGGTAGGAAAAGCAAGTAGGATGCTTGGCTGCATAGCTAGATGTATAACAAGCAGGAAGAGGGAGATTGTGATCCCCTTATATAGAGCGCTGGTGAGACCACATTTGGAGTACTGTGTTCAGTTCTGGAGACCTCACCTACAAAAGGATATTGACAAAATTGAACGGGTCCAAAGACGGGCTACAAGAATGGTGGAAGGTCTTAAGCATAAAACGTATCAGGAAAGACTTCATGAACTCAATCTGTATAGTCTGGAGGACAGAAGGAAAAGGGGGGACATGATCGAAACATTTAAATATGTTAAAGGGTTAAATAAGGTTCAGGAGGGAAGTGGTTTTAATAGGAAAGTGAACACAAGAACAAGGGGACACAATCTGAAGTTAGTTGGGGGAAAGATCAAAGGCAACATGAGATTTTTTTTACTACCACATTGTGGGCGTGGCTTATTTTGTGGGTGTGGCTTACCAGCCATGTGACCAGATGGGAGTGGCTTGCCGATCATGTGACCAGGAGGGGTGGCTTAAAAGGTCATACAAAAGCCTTGCCCATAAAATCCCATAAAAATCATCTGCTACAATGTCCTTCCTGTCAGCGACTACTTCAGCTTCAACCAAAGTAAACTGCTCCAAACTCAACTGCAGGAAATATGACTTTAACAACCGAGTAGTTAATGCATGGAGCTCACTACCTGACTCCGTAGTATCATCACCAAAACTTTACCCTTAGACTCTCCACTGTTGACCTCTCCTCATTCCTAAGCGGTCAGTCAGGGGCGTGCATAAGTGCACCAGAGTGCCTTCCATCCCCTGTCCTAATGTTTCTCTCTTACTAGTATCATGTATACAGTATAAACATATATCTTTGTATACCACCAATACGTACTAAAATCCTAGGTCTAGAAAGCTTAGAACTACAACGCCTAAAACACGATCTAAGTATTGCCCACAAAATCATATGCTGCAACGTCCTGCCTGTCAATGTCTACTTCAGCTTCAACCCCAACAACACAAGAGCACGCAACAAATTCAAACTTAATATTAATCGCTCCAAGCTTGACTGTAAAAAATATGACTTTAGCAATCGAGTTGTCGAAGCGTGGAACTCATTACCGGACTCAGTAGTGTCAACCCCTAACCCCCAACATTTCTCCCTTAGACTATCCACGATTGACCTCTCCAGGTTCCTAAGAGGCCAGTAAGGGGCGTACACAAGTGCACTAGTGTGCCTTTCATCCCTTTCCAATTTTCTCTCCTTATCTCATATATCATACATATTATTTCTTCCTTCATATATCTTCTCCTCTATTTTTATATCTTTTCTTTATATATAATACTGTACTTCATGTCTATTCTCCTCAATATGTATTGTGTATTGGACAAAATAAATAAATAAAATAAATAAATAATAAATAAATAAATAAATAAATAATAAAAATAAAAATATATAAAATATAAAATAAAATAATAAAATAAAATATAGGATAGGATAGGATAGAAGAGAAGAGAGAATTCAGAATAGAATGGAGTGAAGAGGAAAGGAGAAGAGAAGAGAAGAGAGAATTCAGAATAGAATGGAGTGAAGAGGAAAGGAGAAGAGAAGAGAGGAGAAGAGAAGAGATAATTCAGAATAGAATGAAGAGGAAAGGAGAAGAGAGGAGAAGAGAGGAGAGGAGAAGAGAAGAGAAGAGAAGAGAGAATTCAGAATAGAATGAAGAGGAAAGGAGAAGAGAGGAGAAGAGAGGAGAGGAGAAGAGAAGAGAAGAGAAGAGAGAATTCAGAATAGAATGAAGAGGAAAGGAGAAGAGAGGAGAAGAGAGGAGAGGAGAAGAGAAGAGAAGAGAGAATTCAGAATAGAATGGAGTAAAGGAGAAAGGAGAAGAGAGGAGAAGAGAAGAGAGAATTCAGAATAGAGTGGAGTGAAGAGGAAAGGAGAAGAGAAGAGAGGAGAAGAGAAGAGAAGAGAGAATTCAGAATAGAATGAAGAGGAAAGGAGAAAGGAGAAGAGAGGAGAAGAGAAGAGAAGAGAAGAGAAGAGAGAATTCAGAATAGAATGAAGAGGAAAGGAGAAGAGAGGAGAGGAGAAGAGAAGAGAAGAGAGAATTCAGAATAGAATGGAGTAAAGGAGAAAGGAGAAGAGAGGAGAAGAGAAGAGAGAATTCAGAATAGAATGGAGTGAAGAGGAAAGGAGAAGAGAAGAGAGGAGAAGAGAAGAGAATTCAGAATAGAATGAAGAGGAAAGGAGAAGAGAGAAGAGAAGAGAAGTGAAGATAAGAGAGAATTCAGAATAGAATGAAGTGAAGAGGAAAGGAAAGGAGAAGAGAAGAGAGGAGAAGAGAGAATTCCGAATAGAATGGAGTGAAGAGGAAAGGAGAAGAGAGGAGAGGAGAAGAGGAGAGAAGAGAAGAATCTTAGAGGAGAGGAGAAGAGAAGAGAAGAATCATAGAGAAGAGAAGAATCATAGAGAAGAGAAGAGAAGAATCATAGAGGAGAGGAGAAGAGAAGAGAAGAATCATAGAGAAGAGAAGAATCATAGAGAAGAGAAGAGAAGAATCATAGAGGAGAGAAGAATCATAGAGAAGAGAAGAATCATAGAGGAGAGGAGAAGAGAAGAATCATAGAGAAGAGAAGAGAAGAATCATAGAGGAGAGAAGAATCATAGAGGAGAGGAGAAGAGAAGAATCATAGAGAAGAGAAGAGAGGAGAGGAGAGGAGAGAAGAGAAGAGGAGAGAAGAGGAGAGAAGAGGAGAGGAGAGAAGAGAAGAGACCAACAGCAAAAAGAGAGGCCTGGGTTTAATTGTCTATCAAAGAGGAATCCCCCCCCCCCCCGTGTGTGTGAGCAAACAAAACAGAAGGAACGGCACTTAATTCCAATTTATTTCCCCCCCCACGTGTAACGAAGGAGACGTTGGCGAGCCAGGGGTTCTCAACAGCTGAGCATATCTCTAAGCACATCCAGATTCAATTAGACATCTTCCAGGTTACAGGTCCCTACAAGCAATATCCAGCCCTGCTCCAAGCAGATCCAAGGGTTGGCACCTTTCCTGAAAAAAACGGTATAATCAAGGATGGGTTATATATTTTTACACGATTTGCTTGGGTGAACAGGATGCAAAATTAAAAGGAACAAAAGAGTGAGAGGAAGAGGTGGTGGTGCAACTATCGAAGTTTCTCCCCGTTGTAGGATCCAAAAGGTCGCACCTTGAAGATCTACACCTTTGACTTAATTTCACCATATTAGTGGAACCAGAGTTGGTTCCCTACCAATACGGTCCGGTCGCACCACTCCAATAGTGGCCCACCGATTGTGCAATTTATGTGTGATAGCTCCTGTTCTGTCGGGCTCTCTGGTAGACTCCTCCCGAAAATTCACAGGTACAAATTTCATACACACATACGGTTCAAAATTCAAAACAATGTTCTTTATATAGAAAAATGCAAATAAACGAAGCACTCTTCTTGTATAGCAAAGAGCACTTGTCTGCAAACAAACTGGTAATTTGTACAAGTCCCTTATCACTTCTGTGATACTTAGCTTGCAGCTGTGAGGCAATTCACAGTCCTTCTTCTTTCACAAAGTGAAACGCACTTTGCTCTGGTTTAGTTTCAAAGCGGGGAAAAATCAGCACACAAAAGGTCAAAGTCAGCAAAGCAGTCACGAAACACAAGGATCAGATAATCCTCCACAATGGCCAAACCCCCAGGCTGCTCTTTATAGCAGCCTCACTAATGACCACAGCCCCACCCAACCACAGGTGGCCTCATTTTCTTTGATAATAATCTCTCAGTTGTTGCTGCCTATGCATTGCTCTCCGCATGCGTGGCTGTATCATTAACTCTTGTTCTGAATCCAAGGAGGAGCTAGATAATTGATCTCCTTCTGAGCTGTCTGCCCCACTCTCCTCCTCCCTGTCACTCGTGTCTTCTTGGTCAGAGGAGCCTTCATCAGGGTGGGTGGGTGGGTGGGTGGGTAGGTAGGTAGGTAGGTAGGTAGAGATAGAGAGAGAGAGAGAGAGAGTTTTTTTGCTATACCCAGCCCTGAGTCCATTTGGAGAAGAGCGGCTTATAAACCTAATTGAAATTGGTGCCTTTTCTTTCCTGGATCAATGGCACTGCCATTGCTTGATCTCAGAACTGAAAATGACGGCGTATCAAGTCCCACACTTCAGTTTCCGGTTGCAATTTTTTAAATTTGTTTTTGCAGTGATTTAAAAAGGTGATTAAAGCCCATATATTCTGAACGTTTAGTTCCTGTGCTCATCAAATCCGGATGTTGAAAAGCTCCATTGCCAATTCTCAACAGAGGAGAAAGTGAGTCGGAGAACAATAGCTTTTGTAGAAGCTTGGCCAATGTTCGGCATATGACATTTTTAAAAAAAAAGCTTTTGCAAGGAGCTATAATTTTTAAGACATTTTTCAGGCACCCGTCCAGCTCAAAGAGGTGGTTTACCTGGCAATATTATGATCTGATATAAACGCCTGCCTTCCTACCATAACTAGGAGCCAGAGAAGGAGAAAGAGGAGAGAAAAGAGTTTTCATAATTTTTTTTAAAAAGCAAATGGAATAATTTGTAAACAATCCAGGAGAAAACGGTAAACAAGAAATGTCAATTGTAGAAGATAATAAGAGAATAACAGAGTTGGAAGGGACCTTGGAGGTCTTCAAGTCTAACTCCCTGCTCAACCAGTGATGGTGAACCTATGGCATGGGTTACACAGGTGGCACGCAGAGCCATATCTGCTGGCACATGAGCCATTGCCTTAGCTCAGCTCCAACATGCATGTGTGTGTCGGCCCTAAACTGTCCACGGGGCAAGGGAAGCTGTTTTCACCCTTCTTCCCAGGCCTTGAATTATGGGTGTGGGCCCTCGCGCATTCACGATAGTGCACATACACACTCTTTCAGCACTCAGGGATAAAAAGGTTCGCCATCACTGTCCCATCCCATCTTGCAGAGGTCCTCTGCTTTGCTGGGATCAAACTGAAGGAGCTCCCCTCACCCCTCACCCTGCCTCCAAAGCTTTACACCACTTCCTGGTCCATGCTCCACTCCCGCCGCCCATCTTTTACACTGGCGTATTATTTTGATAACCTGCAGTTTGCTCCTCACCTAGCAATTTCCACCTCCCACTCCATCAACCTAGAAGAAATGCTTTCTCTCTCTCGAGGTCTCTGGGAAGGATGGAGACAAACCGCAGGAGTGAGAACATATAAAATGTGAGCTATTTTAGGAGCCAAAAAAATAAAATAAAATTGACTGGCAGGAAAAGACAACGAAGGTTTTGATAATCTCCGGGCTCCCCGAGAGGTATGTGGAAAGGAACAGGTGGGGAGACGAGAAAAGACATGTTTTCGAATAAATCTGATCCTTCAACAAGAGGAAAAAAAATAATAAAAAATACCTTAACACTGGGGAAACTCCGCTCATTTATTTCCCAACTGAAGAGGTCGATATAGATGCTTAGATTTGAACACCGTGAGCTGCCTGGTTTGACATTTCTTATGCCTTATTGGGGAAAAAATGTGTTTTGTTTTGTTTTCTTGGGGTGAACGGGTTTTATCCAATCGATCATTTGAAAAATAATACCTGATTTTTATTTCCCCTTTCTGTCCTCTTATAAATCATTTCCCAAATTCTCTAAATTCTCCGAAGCACCTGAGGGCAGAACAAGTAGCAATCAATGGAAACTCATTAAGGAGAGACCCAACCTAGAAATAAGGAGAAATTTCCTGATGGTGAGAACAATGAATCAATGGAAAAGGTTTTGCCTTCAGAGGTTATCGGTGTTGTTGGAATGAACTCAGGGTTTGGGATTGCTCATCTGTTCCATGTTAACTGTTAACTGTTAATTAGGATGAGAAGTAGTCAGAAAAATTCAAGAGGGAGGAAAAGGAAGTCGAAAGGAAGGAAGTGCCCTATTTTATTTGGAGTATAAGACATACCTTTTTCCTCCCTAAAAGAGGCTTAAAATTCAGGTGCATCTTATACTCTGTGTTCTGTCGGGCTCTCTGGTAGAATCCTCCCAAAAATGCACAGATACAATTTCAGACACCCACACGTTTGAAAATTCAAAACAATGTTCTTTATACCGAAAATGCAAATAAACAGAGCACTCTTTTGGTATAGCCAAGAGCCCTCGTCTCCAAACAAACTGGTAATTTGTACAAGTCCCTTATCAGTTCTGTGATACTTAGCTTGCAGCTGTGGGGCAATTCACAGTCCTTCTTCTTTCACAAAGTGAAACACACTTTGCTCTGGTTTAGTTTCAAAGTGGGGAAAAATCAGCACACAAAAGGTCAAAGTCAGCAAGGCAGGCACGAAACACAACGATCAGATAATCCTCCACAATGGCCAAACCCACAGGCTGCTCTTTATAGCAGCCTCACTAATGACCACAGCCCCACCCAACCACAGGTGGCCTCATTTTCTTTGATAATAATCTCTCAGTTGTTGTTGCCTATGCATCGCTCTCCGCATGCGTGGCTGTATCATTAACTCTTGTTCCGAATCCAAGGAGGAGCTAGATAATTGATCTCCTTCTGAGCTGTCTGCCACACTGTCCTCCTCCCTGTCACTCATGTCTTCTTGGTCAGAGGAACCTTCATCAGCAGATTCCACTGGGGGGGCAAAACAGGCCTGCAGCATGTGGATGTCTCCCCCACATCCACAGTCCTTGGGGCAGGAGCAGGGCCAGAGCTAACCACAACACTCTGAATGTAGCTTTTTTTTTTTTTGCAAGCTTTTTTCCCCAGTTCTAACTAGATCTTAACAATCTTCCCAGCTCTTACCTTGCAGGTTCTTGTTACTCTCTGCAAAGAATGTTTTCCAAGCCCTAAGTCATTGCTGGGTATTTTTTCACTCCTCTAACTTGGTCCGAATAAGCTTCTTTCCAGCCCTAACCAGGTGCTAACAATGTTCCCAGCTCTTACCCACTTGCAAGCTCTTTCATGGTTACTCTCTGTGAAGAATGTTTTCCAAACCCTGTTTTGTAGTTTTTTTAATAAAATTGCTCTACTTGCTCCAAATGTTTTTTTTTTCAGCCCTAACCAGGTGCTAATGATTTTCCCAACTCTTACTGGCTTGCAAGCTCTTTTCATTGTTCCTCTCTCAAAATAAGGCTTTTTTAAAGCCCTAACCAGGGGATAAAATAATGTGCTGAAGCTGACCAGACTAAGGACATTAGCCAGATAAATATCTGGTAAGCAGATTCTTTTCCCTTTTTTCATCCCCAAAAACTGGGGTGCGTCTTATACTCCGGTGCGTCTTATATTCCCAAAAATATGGTAGGCAAGAGGGAGAAAGAAAGAAAGAAAGAAAGAAAGAAAGAAAGAAAGAAAGAAGGAAGGAAGGAAGGAAGGAACATAGAAACAAAGAAAGAAAGAAAGAAGGAAGGAAGGAACAAAGAAAGAAAGAAAGAAAGAAAGAAAGAAAGAAGGAGGGAGGAAGGAAGGAAGAAACAAAGAAAGAAACAAAGAAAGAAACAAAGAAAGAAACAAAGAAAGAAACAAAGAAAGAAACAAAGAAAGAAGCAAAGAAAGAAACAAAGAAAGAAGAAAGGAAGGAAGGAAGGAACAAAGAAAGAAAGAAACAAAGAAAGAAGGAAGGAAGGAAAGTAAGAAAGAAAGAAACAAAGAAAGAAGGAAAGAAAGAAAGAAGGAACAAAGAAAGAAAGAAGAAAGGAAGGAAGGAAAGAAAGAAAGAAAGAAAGAAAGAAAGAAAGAAAGAAAGAAAGAAAGGGTTTCCTGTCCAGGAAGGGGGTTGGAGTAGAAGACCTTCAAGGTCCTTTCCAACTCTGTTGTTGTTGTTGTTGCTGTTGTTGTTGTTACTATTATTAAGAATGGTGGGAAGTTTTGTTCAGAGTTTCAGGAAGGATGTTTTCCAGCCCTATCTGGAAATGCCGAGTTTGATCCTAGGTCTTCCCGCCCACAAGAGAGGTCAACCTGAGTAAACATCTAGAAGAAGCTGACCACTGACTAAGACTACAGTGATAACTTAAATTTCATGATGCGACCTCAAGCCTTCCTCCTCTGCATCGGTAACACTGGGATAGTCTTTGCAGTATCTTACAAATTATGATGATAAAATTAGTGAGATCATTTCTGTCTGGCACTTCAGAAAATCTGAATGCTTATTTAGCTATGTCCTGATTTCCAACAGCTTCTTCGCCGATGGCTTTTCGGAAACTGAAACCTTGACAAAATTGAGGAAATCTGTCAAAGACCTTGGAATACTTATATAGAATAGAATAGAATATATATTATTGTTTGATTGTTTAATTGTTTATATGTAAATAAAAAAATATTTTTTTAAAAAAAGAATTGTATAGAATAGAATATGTCTTATTGTTTGATTGTTTAATTGTTTATATGTAAATAAAATATTTTTTTTAAAAAGAATTGTACAGAATAGAATAGAATAGAATATAATATATATTATTGTTTGATTGTTTCATTGTTTATATGTAAATAAAAAATATTTTTTTAAAAAAAAGAATAGTATGGAATAGAATAGAATATATATTATTGTTTGATTGTTTAATTGTTTATATGTAAATAAAAAATATTTTTTTAAAAAAAATTGTATAGAATATAATAGAATAGAATAGAATGGAATGGAACGGAACGGAACGGAACGGAATAGAATAGAATAGAATAGAATAGAATAGAACAGAATAGAATAGAATAGAATATTTTAGTTCCTCAGCTCTGATTCGTGGCTTGATCCTCAGGTATGACTCCAGAAAGCCTCATCCTTCCTTCTGTTCAAAGAAAGGCCCCCTGGACGAATTCCTGACCTTGACAGATGATACAGGGAGTCACAAAAAGACTCTTGATTTGCCCAGCCAACCAAAATACCCCCAGAGAGAGAGAGGCCTTCCTTGTAACTCTTGTGATTCTTTTGCAACCTCAATGAAGCATGTCACATCTGCCTCGTTTCTCTCTCTCCCTCTCTCTCTCTCTCTCCCTCTCTCTCTCTCTCTCTTTCTTGCTCCATTTATTTTTGTTCCCCTCGGATTTCTCCCAGCCTTTAAACTCAGTGACAGAAATTCTATTCTGGGGTGATGGATCTTCTAAGGTCTAGGAACCTTCCTCCTTCCCTTCCTTCCTTCCTTCCTTCCTTCCTTCCTTCCTTCCTTCCTGCCATTAAGGCCTATCTGTCACTGCAAATTAAGCTCGTCAGAACTTCATTCGCAGGGCCATACATCACCATAGACTCTGCAAACCGAGCTGTATTGAAAGCAGATTATTATTTTTTCTTACTCCCAAAGGCAAGTTGGAAACCCAAACGGTGCAGACACCCAATGCCATTGTCCCTTCGATGCACGCTGGGGGTTGCCAGCCCTTTTATTGCCTGTGGTGAAGGACAAGATGGGCAACACAAATAATATGCCCACTCCTCAGTCCAATTAATCAATGCTGCTCAGATAATACTACTCAACTGAACCCAAAAACTTTCCAAGGATTCTGGTGGCATACACAGTTCTCATCGCTAAGGTCTTTCTCTATGTTACACCCCCACCCCACCCCCGTTAAGATGCGTGCAGAATGGCTCTTATCAAGGACACAGCAGATATTCCAGCAGATATCTAGGAGATATGAGTAATTATTCAGTCTTACAAAACAGATACCGTATTTGGTAGGGAAGGTTTGCCTATTTGCCGATGACTCTAAAGTGTGCAATAGGGTTGATATTCCTGGAGGGGTCTGTAATATGGTAAATGATTTAGCTTTACTAGATAAATGGTCAAAGCAATGGAAACTGCAGTTTAATGTTTCCAAATGTAAAATAATGCACTTGGGGAAAAGGAATCCTCAATCTGAGTATTGCATTGGCAGTTCTGTGTTAGCAAAAACTTCAGAAGAGAAGGATTTAGGGGTAATGATTTCTGACAGTCTCAAAATGGGTGAGCAGTGTGGTCGGGCAGTAGGAAAAGCAAGTAGGATGCTTGGCTGCATAGCTAGAGGTATAATAAGCAGGAAGAGGGAGATAGTGCTCCCCTTATATAGAGCACTGGTGAGACCACATTTGGAATACTGTGTCCAGTTCTGGAGACCTCACCTACAAAAAGATATTGACAAAATTGAACGGGTCCAAAGACGGGCGACAAGAATGGTGGAAGGTCTTAAGCATCAAACATATCAGGAAAGACTTCATGAACTCCATCTGTAGAGTCTGGAGGACAGAAGGAAAAGGGGGGACATGATCGAAACATTTAAATATGTTAAATGGTTAAATAAGGTTCAGGAGGGAAGTGTTTTTAATAGGAAAGTGAACACAAGAACAAGGGGACACAATCTGAAGTTAGTTGGGGGAAAGATCAAAGGCAACATGAGAAATATTATTTTACTGAAAGAGTAGTAGATCCTTGGAACAAACTTCCAGCAGACGTGGTTGGTAAATCCACAGTAACTGAATTTAAACATGCCTGGGATAAACATATATCCATTGTAAGATGAAATACAGGAAATAGTATAAGGGCAGACTAGATGAACCATGAGGTCTTTTTCTGCCGTCAGTCTTCTATGTTTCTATGTTTCCTCCCGCTCCTCCTAGAGATTGTCACTGACGTGGTTGCAGGTTGTTGCCACAACCAATCAGTGTGTGGAGCTTCCTTCTTGATAAATAAAATAGTTCTTCATCTTCAGTTTGTGGGAAGCAGAGCAAAGAGGAGATTGGTTGGGGAAAGCCAAGATTTTTCTTAATTGAAATAGGATTATCTCTCCTTGCATGCCGATTTTGTGAAAATGGGGAAATAGGTCATGTTGTAAAGATGAACAAATGCAGCAATAGATTAATTAATTGTCCTCGCTGTTAGGAAGGGTCTCCTTAATTCCAGATTGCTTCTTGCCAAGACAATAGGATCTTGGGGTTTCCATCCATTCCTTCTGAATACCTGATGTTCTGTCGGGCTCTCTTACAATGGATCTATGTTTATCCCAGGCATGTTTAAATTCAGTTACTGTGGATTTACCAACCACGTCTGCTGGAAGTTTGTTCCAAGGATCTACTACTCTTTCAGTCAAATAATATTTTCTCATGTTGCCTTTGATCTCCCCCCCAACTAACTTCAGATTGTGTCCCCTTGTTCTTGTGTTCACTTTCCTGTTAAAAACACTTCCCTCCTGAACCCTATTTAACCCTTTAACATATTTAAATGTTTCGATCATATCCCCCCTTTTCCTTCTGTCTTCCAGACTATACAGATTGAGTTCATGAAGTCTTTCCTGATACGTTTTATGCTTAAGACCTTCCACCATTCTTGTAGCCCGTCTTTGGACCCGTTCAATTTTGTCAATATCTTTTTGTAGGTGAGGTCTCCAGAACTGAACACAGTATTCCAAATGTGGTCTCACCAGCGCTCTATATAAGGGGATCACAATCTCCCTCTTCCTGCTTATTATACCTCTAGCTATGCAGCCAAGCATCCTACTTGCTTTTCCTACTGCCCGACCGCACTGCTCACCCATTTTGAGACTGTCAGAAATCACTACCCCTAAAGCCTTCTCTTCTGAAGTTTTTGCTAACACAGAACTGCCAATGCAATAATCAGATTGAGGATTCCTTTTCCCCAAGTGCATTATTTTACATTTGGAAACATTAAACTGCAGTTTCCATTGCTTTGACCATTTATCTAGTAAAGCTAAATCATTCACCATATTACCGACCCCTCCAGGAATATCAACCCTATTGCACACTTTAGAGTCATCGGCAAATAGGCAAACCTTCCCTACCAAACCTTCCCCTATGTCACTCACAAACATATTAAAAAGAATAGGACCCAGAACAGACCCTTGTGGCACACCGCTTGTAACCTGTTTCTGCTCAGAATACTTGCCATTAACAATAACTCTCTGATGTCTATGCTTCAGCCAGCTTGAAATCCACTGAACTATGAAAAATTTCAAGAATTTATTTTCCAGCCTTAAATTTGTCCCATCTCATTTTTGCGTGAATTTCTCGAACGGCAATTCTGCGTTTTAGATTTATGCAAACTACGTAGATCTAACATAACCATTCTTCCCCCTCCTGTTGTAGTACTTTTTGCCAACAAGTTTCCATCAAAATAATGTACATATTTTCAGCATGACATTCTTTGGAGGGCCACATTTTCCCTAACTACTACATCGCTGGGCTTTGTTATTTTGGAAAACAACATCTGGAAAAGTGTAGACATATCAATGGTCACACTAATCTCCCTGAAAATAAAAATAAGGGAAGCATGAGTTAGATAAATTTGCATTGAATTATAAGCTGGAAGGATTTTTCCGCCATAGCTCCTGGTTTTTTAAAGAGGAAAACTGTGAGGGTGGTTTCTATCGTGAGAGTAGAATAGAATAGAATAGAATAGAATAGAATAGAAGATGATTAAGGGATTGGAAACCAAGACTTTCAAAGAGAGACTGAGGGAACTGGGCATGGATAGCCTAGAGAAAAGGAGGGCCAGAGCGGACATGATAGCAGTCTTCAAGTATACGACGGGATGTCACAGAAAGGAGGGGATCACTTTATTCTTCAGGGCACCAAAGGGCCGGACGAGGAAGCTGACCAAGGAGAGATTCAACATGGAAATAAGGAGGAACTTCCTGACGGTCAGAGCGATCAACCAATGAAACAACCTACCAGCGGACGTTGTGAACTCCAACACTCTGGACATTTTTAAGAGAAGATTGAACTGCCACTTGGCTGGTGTACTATAGGGTTCTAGCTTGGGCAGGGGGTTGAACTCGATGGCCTCATAAATAAATAAATAAATGAATGAATGAATGAATGAATAAATAAATAAATAAATAAATAAATAAATAAATTAAAATAATTAAAATAAAATAAAATAAAATAATAAAATAATAAAATAAAATAAAATAAAATAAAATAAAATAAAATAATAAATGAATGAATGAATGAATGAATGAATGAATGAATGAATAACTCAGGGATGGAATGCCACCTAAATAGGTGTGTTTATAACCGGGCAGAGTGCTAATCACTTCCCAGAGACAAAAGTTACTCATTGTCAGGAATCCGTGGCTGCCGAATTCCTGCCTCATTGCCTTTTCCACTCTATCGCTTGCAGATAAGGCACCCAAAACCTCCTCCCCCCAGCATTCTGCTTTGCTAATTGTCCTCTATCATCTTCTCATTTGTCAACTCCCAAACAGTTCTCCTTTAAAGAGCCAAGGAAAGCATCTTCGGAATTCGTTGGACGCCCAAGCTCTTAAGCTTCTTGGTTACCACCTCCCAAAGTCAATGGCTGGACAAATAAACCGTCCCGTTTCAGCACCTGGTTGGTCGGGAGAACTGATAGGAAAAGGCCAATCCGCTCGATAAATGAATCATTAACCCCAACACAAGGCCAGGCTTGCTAAACAGCAATTAACCAAGTGGGTGGAACCCACCCTGCTTGAACTTAGGAAAGAGGTTGTGAGGTCTTACCAAGCTTGCTAAGAGAAGGTTTGGAGGCCATGTATCTGTCCTGGATATTTGGCTTCTCGATGAGATAAGTTGAAGCAACACCGAGGAATTAGTTTGAGGTAGACCTGGGCTTGCTGTCAAGCATTGTTTGATGGTTCAGGAAGAGGGAGATTGTGACCCCGCTGTGTAGAGCGCTTGTGAGACCACATTTGGAATAATACTGTGTCCAGTTCTGGAGACCTCGCCTACAAAAAGAGATGGATCAAATTGAACGGGTCCAAAGATGGGCTACAAGAATGGTGGAAGACCTTAAGCATAAAACGTATCAGGAAAGACTTCATGAACTCAATCTGCATAGTCTGGACTGGAGGACAGAAGGGAAAGAGGGGATGTGATCAACTAAATTGCAACACTAGGGAAATGTAAAATCTTTCCTTATAACTGTTGTGGTTAGCTCTGGCCCAGCTCCTGCCCCAAGGACTGTGGGTGTGGGAGAGACATCTACATGCTGCAGGCCTGTTTTGCCCCCGGTAGAATCTGATGATGAAGGCTCCTCTGACCAAGAAGACATGAGTGACAGGGAGGAGGAGAGTGTGGCAGACAGCTCAGAAGGAGATCAATTATCTAGCTCCTCCTTGGATTCAGAACAAGAGTTAATGATACAGCCACGCATGTGGAGAGCGATGCATAGGCAACAACAACTGAGAGATTATTATCAAAGAAAATGAGGCCACCTGTGGTTGGGTGGGGCTGTGGTCATTAGTGAGGCTGCTATAAAGAGCAGCCTGTGGGTTTGGCCATTGTGGAGAATTATCTGATCCTTGTGTTTCGTGACTGCTTTACTGACTTTGACTTTTTGTGTGCTGATTTTCCCCCGCTTTGAAACTAACCCAGAGCAAAGTGTGTTTCACTTTGTGAAAGAAGGACTGTGAATTGCCTCACAGCTGCAAGCTAAGTATCTCAGAACTGATAAGGGACTTGTACAAATTACCAGTTTGTTTGGAGACGAGTGCTCTTTGCTATACCAAAAGAGGGCTTGGTTTAAGTGAATTTTCATTATAAAGAACATTGTTTTGAATTTTCAAACGTGTGTGTGGCTGAAAATTGTACCTGTGAATTTTTGGGAGGATTCTACCAGAGAGCCCGACAGAACAATAACACTCTCCATCGATGGTTTGCTACTGCTCTTGTGGTGATGAGCGCTAGATTGACTAGAAGATATTTCCTGGACAAAGAGGGGCGAAAAAAGAAGAAGCTAAGATGAAGTCTAGGATAAGTTGCCACATAATAGTTCAAGTTGAAAGACTGGCCCAACATCCAAGCAATTTTGGCCATAATTATCTACCACAATTACCTGCCGGGTAACAAGAGACAGTCGCACAAATCGGTGTGTCTTAGAAATCAAAGAGTTGGATGCTTTTCTAGAGATTGTGGATCATCATACCAGGGGTGCGGGGTGGGAATCGGGTGCATAGCTCTTTCTCTAATTGTTGCCAGAAGTGAAAAAAAAGTAGGCATTGTTTCTTGTTTCTGTTGCACTTAGCTCCTCTGGAAATTTGAAAAAAGAAGCTATCACTCTCAATGCCAACACACATCAGCAAGCTGTTGGGACTATTTCAATGCTTCATGTTTTCCCCGTTTGATTCCTTCCAGCAACCATGTAGCTCCCAGGATGAAAGAGAAGAGATTCCATTCCCTGTAATTAGTGGTTTGAGAAATTTACTCAAGGGTTGCGCCTAAGCATAAGGAAGACACTGTGTTTAAGGGCAGCCAAAGGAGGCAACGGGGATGGGGAGAGAGTTGGAACCACCAAAATGTCAGCTGTCAAACGGTCATGGGCATTCTCAGATCTTCCCCTCACTTCTTTTGTGACTCTTCCAGAAAGATGTAGCAAATGTGATATAAGGAAAAGGCCACCTCCCTTGAAAAGAAGAAGAAGTGAACCAGAAGACTTTGATCTCTAGAGTGAAGGAATCTGTTGTGGTTAGCTCTGGCCCAGCTCCTGCCCCAAGGACTGTGGATGTGGGGGAGACATCCACATGCTGCAGGCCTGTTTTGCCCCCGGTGGAATCTGATGATGAAGGCTCCTCTGTCCAAGAAGACATGAGTGACAGGGAGGAGGAGAGTGGGGCAGACAGCTCAGAAGGAGATCAATTATCCAGCTCCTCCTTGGATTCAGAACAAGAGTTAATGATACAGCCACGCATGCCGAGAGTGATGCATAGGCAACGACAACTGAGAGATTATTATCAAAGAAAATGAGGCCACCTGTGGTTGGGTGGGGCTGTGGTCATTAGTGAGGCTGCTATAAATAGCAGCCTGTGGGTTTGGCCATTGTGGAGGATTATCTGATCGTTGTGTTTCGTGACTGCTTTACTGATTTTGACCTTTTGTGTGCTGATTTTTCCCCGCTTTGAAACTAACCCAGAGCAAAGTGTGTTTCACTTTGTGAAAGAAGAAGGACTGTGAATTGCCTCACAGCTGCAAGCTAAGTATCACAGAACTGATAAGGGACTTGTACAAATTACCAGTTTGTTTGGAGACGAGTGCTCTTTGCTATACCAAAAGAGGGCTTGGTTTAAGTGAATTTTCATTATAAAGAACATTGTTTTGAATTTTCAAACGTGTGTGTGTCTGAAATTTGTACCTGTGAATTTTTGGGAGGATTCTACCAGAGAGCCCGACAGGACAGACAGACAGACAGACAGACAGACAGACAGACAGACAGACAAACTCCATCCCCAAAGCACATACACATACACACACACACAAGATATTCGGAAGAAATCTTCAAGCACCTGGAAATGCGGCGTTTCCGAGAAGTTGCAAAGCAGGCAGACAGCATTGTCAAAGCGGTCAGTTGCCACCACAAAAAAAAAAGGGGGGGGGGTCCAACCACCACCCAAAACAACATTCATTGCATCAAACAGCTCAAGAAGGAGACTAAAGCCTGCCGGGAAGGTGTGAAAACCACTTCAGAACTTCACTCTTTTTATAACCCTGTTTTCAATGCCTCCTTGGTCATGTTGCACATTCCAGGTAATATATAAATATTAATTAACTTGGTTCAAGTCCCTTGTGCGAGAGCTGTAGTTAAAGCCATAATTACCCAACAGTCTGATGTGTTGGCTTTCTTAATTAAGGGATAGGCCTTTGCTTTCGTTCTCCCCCAACCTCCTCCTACCCCCCCCCACCCACCTCCTTGTTCTTTGCTTGTCTTCCAAGGCTTCCAATACAGCGGAGAAACGTGATGTTACATGCAGCTGTAAAGATGAGATGATTGGGGAATGGCTCGAGGGGGAAGCCACATGCAGAAAGTTGGAAGGCCCCCTTGTCAAAGTGAAAGATTCAGCAACGTATCAAACAGCATTTCCTATTCAAGGCCGATCAAGTCAATGGGAGAGCTTGGGAAGAAAGAAGGGTCCTTAATTGTCTAAAACCATTCTGAAAAGCCTAAAATGCTTATTATAAACAAAGCTAAAAATTTAGTCTCGTGGAGCAAGTGTGTGTGTGTGTTTGTGTGTGTGTGTGTAGCTATAGAGACAGAGATGGTGGAGATAGAGATAGAGAGATGGAAAGATGAAAAAGATAGAGGTGATGGAGATAGAGAGATGGAGACAGTGAAGGTAGAGATGATGGAAGTGGAGATAATGAAGACAGAGATGATGGAAGTGGAGATAATGAAGACAGAGATGATGGAAGTGGAGATAATGAAGATAGAGATGATGGAGATGGAGATGGTGATGGTGATGGAGATAGAGAGATGGAGATGATGGAGACAGAGGTGATGGAGATGGAGATAGAGAGATGGAGACAGTGAAGATAGAGGTGATGGAGATTATGAAGATAGAGATGATGGAAGTGGAGATAATGAAGATAGAGATGATAGAGATGGAGATGGAGAGATGGAGATGATGGAGATAGAGACATGGAGATATGGAGATAGAGAGATGGAAATAGTGAAGATAGACGTGATGGAGATGGAGATAGAGAGATGGAGATGATGAAGAAGATAGAATATAGAGATGATGGAGATGGAGAGAGAGAGATGGAGATGATGAAGATAGAGGTGATGGAGACAGAAATGGAAATAGAGAAAAAGAGATGGAGATGATGAAGAAGATAGAGGTGATAGAGGTGATCAGAAATGAGAAAGGGATAAGCAACCTGGGAAAGCCAAGGGAAATCATCAAAACCATAAAAAAGCAAAAGTTGGGATATTTTGGACATGTGATGCGACACCCAGAAAAATACAGCATCCTTCACTTAATCCTCCATGGAAAGATTGAAAGCAAACGTGGTCCAGGCAGAAGAAGACCATCATGGCTTCAAAATCTAAGGGACTGGCTTTGGACAAAACTCAGCAGCCCGTTTTCGTTGATAAAAATAGGATCACCAACATGATCTCCAACATCCAATGGCAGATATGGTGCAAGAAGAAGATCAGCAGGCACCTGCGGGACTTCTTCCCTGCCTCTGTCCTCATTACCTGAAATGTAAACCCAAGTCTTCTTCTCTCCAATGCCCATGATGGAATTCCTGGTTGACAGGATGCCACATTGTGAGCTTCAGATGTGCTGCCTGGGGGTGTCTGGATCTAGACATGGCTTGATTTGCCCCTTCTCCTTGCCAAGATGACTCAAGGACGACCTCGAACATCGCCTAACTGGGGCAGAAGAGGAAGTTCAAGTGACTCAAGCTTCCTCCTTTGGTGTTCCCTAGAGCTGCCAACCCTCCTCAGGAACTGTGACTCATACATCCTCTCCCAAGGCCTAAGGGCTGAAGGCAACCATCCATGTCTTCCAAATTGGTTGAGCCTCTTCCAAAGGAAAGGAAGGCAGATCGATCGTCCCTGGAGGCAACCTAGCAAACTTCTGGAGGAAAGGGAAGAAGTTGTAACTATTTTAATAGTTGGTTAGCTGCATTGGTTCTGGTCACAATTCAAAGTGTTGGTTATGACCTTTAAAGCCCTTCATGGCATTGGACCAGACTATCTCCGAGACCACCTCCTGCTGCACGAATCCCAGCGACCGATTAGGTCCCACAGAGTGGGCCTTCTCCGGGTCCCGTCAACTAAACAATGTCGGTTGGCGGGCCCCAGGGGAAGAGCCTTCTCTGTGGCGGCCCCGACTCTCTGGAACCAGCTCCCCCCAGAGATTAGAACTGCCCCTACCCTCATTGCCTTTCGTAAACTCCTTAAAACCCACCTTTGTCGTCAGGCATGGGGGAACTGAAATATCTCCCCTGGGCCTATACAATTTATGCATGGTATGCTTGTGTGTATGTCTGTTTAATAATGTGGTTTTTTTAAATATCTTAAATTGTAAATTATTAGATTTGTTATAAACTGTTTTTATTGTGTTGCGAGCCGCCCCGAGTCTACGGAGAGGGGCGGCATACAAATCTAATAAACATAAACATAATAGTGAAACATTTTTTTAATATTGATCTATATCTGTTTTGTGTTGTGAGCTGCCCTGAGTTCGTAGGGAGTGGGGTGGCATAGAAATTTAATTAAATAAAATTTAATTTAATTAAATAAGGAGAACTAGACTTTCAATCCCAGGCCTAGAAAGCTTAGAACTAAGACGCCTTAAACATGATCTAAGTATTGTCCACAACATCATATGCTGCATCGTCCTGCCTGTAGGCGACTACTTCAGCTTCAACCACAACACAAGAGCACACAACAGATTTAAACTTAATATTAACCGCTCCAAACTTGACTGTAAAAAATATGACTTCAGTAACCGAGTTGTCGAAGCGTGGAACTCATTACCGGACTCCATAGTGTCATCCCCAAACCTCCAACACTTTACCCTTAGATTATCCACGGTTGACCTATCCAGATTCCTAAGAGGTCAGTAAGGGTCGAGTACAAGTGCACTAGAGTGCCTTCCGTCCCCTGTCCTATTGCTCTCCTATATCTCCTATACCGTTCTTCTATTCCTATATCTCTTCTTCTATTCTTTCATTGATATGTTCTATTCCTATATCTTCTCTTCCATTCTTTCCTAGATATATTTTACTATGAGTATACTCACTAAAACCCTCATTGTGTATTGGACAAATTCAATCAATAAATCAAATAATAAACAATAAAACATGCTGAGGTGAATCTGAAATGCAGAAGGTGAGTAGCAGTGAGACATAACAAGAGATACACTCTCTTCGTAAGTCTTGGTTTCCAATCCCTTAATCATCTTGCAAAAAAGAGCAACCAAGATGATTAAGGGATTGGAAACCAAGACTTACGAAGAGAGACTGCGGGAACTGGGCATGGATAGCCTAGAGAAAAGGAGGGCCAGAGTGGACATGATAGCAGTCTACAAGGATACGAGGGGATGTCACAGAGAGGAGGGGATCACTTTATTCTCCAGGGCACCAGAGGGCCGGACGAGGAACAACTGGCTGGAAGCTGACCAAGGAGAGATTCAACATGGAGATAAGGAGGAACACCCTGACGGTCAGAGCGATCAATCAATGGAACAACCTACCAGTGGACGTTGTGAACTCCAACACTCTGGACATTTTAAAGAGAAGATTGAACTGCCACTTGACTGGTGTACTATAGGGGCCCTGCTTGGGCAGGGGGTTGAAATCGATGGCCTTCATGGTCCCTTTCAACTCTAACAATAAATGAATGAATGAATGAATGAATGAATGAATGAATGAATGAATGAATGAATGAATGAATAAATACAGTGATACCTCATCTTACAAACGCCTCATCATACAAACTTTTCGAGATACAAACCTGGGGTTTAAGATTTTTTTGCCTCTTCTTACAAACTATTTTCACCTTACAAACCCACCGTCACTGCTGGGATGCCCCGCCTCCGGACTTCTATTGCCAGTGAAGCACCCGTTTTTGCGCTGCTGGGATTCCCCTGAGGCTCCCCTCCATGGGAAACCCCACCTCCGGACTTCTGTGTTTTTGTGATGCTGCAGGGGATTCCCAGCAGGAGAATCCCAGCAGTGCAAAAACGGGTGCTTCACTGGCAACGGAATTCCGGAGGTGGGGTTTCCCATGGAGGGGAAACACAGACGTTTGTTATGGAGGGGAACATCAGGGGAATCCCAGCAGCGCAAAAACGGGCCTTCAGCTGGCAAAAGGGGTGAATTTTGGGCTTGCACGCATTAATCGCTTTTCCATTGATTCCTATGGGAAACATTGTTTCATCTTACAAACTTTTCACCTTAAGAACCTCATCCCGGGACCAATTAAGTTTGTAAGACAAGGTATCACTGTAAATCAATCAATCAATCAATCAATAAACAAACAAACAAATAAATACTTTTCTACTACAGCGAAAGGGAGAGGAACGGAGGCAGGGGAGAGAAAACCAGTTGGTCATGCAACTCACCTACTCAACAAATCAACATTTGCACAGCAGATTGAACTATAAAAACTATAAAAGAAAACAGGTGGCATACATCCAAAATGTGAAAGGACATGCACCAATACACACACACGGGGGGAAAAAGATGTTAAATCTAACCAAGCGAGCACTTAACTTTGTAAGGAGCCGGTTAAGGGCGCAATGCAAACACAGCCATGGTGCAGATCAATAGCCATCCACACGCTACTTAAAAACCACGGACAAAGGAATCCACCATCTTCTTTAGAAATCTGTTCCACGACACAAGAGGTGTCCTGTTCTTCTTCCTAGGTTTCCAATTCTCACTCTTCTGGACTAATGTTCCTGAGGTGGAATGTGTGGACTTCAACTCCCAGAATGTCGCTGTTCCTGAGAATCCAAACAGTTGAAAACCCTAAATCTGGAAAGCTGTCCTATTTGTGTAACAGTGGCAAATAGGTTTGCTCCAAAAAGATACTGATATTGACAAGGGAGATTGTGATCCCGCTATATAGAGCGCTGGTGAGACCACATTTGGAAAAACACTGTGTCCAGTTCTGGAGACCTCACCTACAAAAAGAGATGGATCAAATTGAAAAGGTCCAAAGACGGGCTACAAAAATGGTGGAAGGCCTTCAGCATAAAACTTATCAGGAAAGACTTAACGGACTCCATCTGTAGAGTCTGGAGGACAGAAGGGAAAGGGGGGGACACGATCGAAACATTTAAATATGTGAAAGGGTTAGATAAGGTTCAGGAGGGAAGTGTTTTTCATAGGAAAGTGAACACAAGAACAAGGGAGCACAATCTGGGCACAATTTGGGCTTTCCCAAATATGCCCATGTTACACCAACACTCCGTAGTCTGCATTGGTTGCCGATCAGTTTCCGGTCACAATTCAAAGTATTGGTTATGACCTATAAAGCCCTTCATGGCACCGGACCAGATTATCTCAGGGACCGCCTTCTGCTGCACGAATCCCAGCGACCAGTTAGGTCCCACAAAGCGGGTCTTCTTGGGTCCCGTCAACTAAACAATGTCGCTTGGCGGGACCCAGGCGAAGAGCCTTCTCTGTGGCGGCCCCGGCCCTCTGGAACCAACTCCCCACAGAGATTAGAATTGCCCCCACCCTCCTTGCCTTTCGTAAGCTTCTTAAAACCCACCTCTGCCGCCAGGCATGGGGGAACTGAGATACTCTTTCCCCCTAGGCCTTTACAATTTTATGCATGGTATGTCTGTATGTATGTTTGGTTTTTATAATAAGGGTTTTAAACTGTTTTAATATTGGATTGTTATATGCTGTTTTTATTACTGTTGTTAGCCGCCCCGAGTCTACGGAGAGGGGCAGCATACAAATCCAATAAATAATAATAATCATCATCATCATCATCATCATCTGAGGTCAGTTGGGGAAAGATCAGAAGCAACATGAGAAAATATTATTTGACTGAAATAGTAGTAGATGCATGGGCTAGTGCCCACACCCATAATTCAATGCCTGGGGAGGGTGAAAAAGGCTTCCGCCATCCCATTGGGGCCCTCTGGAGTCTGGAAACAGCCTGTTTCCCAACTTCTGATGGGCCCAGTAGGCTCATGTTTCGCCCTCCCCAGTACCAAAGGCTTCCCTGGAGCTGGGGGAGGGTTAAACCACCCTCTCCCATTCCATCCGGAGACTTTCTGGAAGCCAAAACCCACTCCCAGAGTCTCTTTGCGAGCCAAAAATCAGCTGACCAGCACACACTTGCACATTGGAGCTTGTTGTGGTTAGCTCTGGCCCAGCTCCTGCCCCAAGGACTGTGGATGTCCCCAGTGGAATCTGCTGATGAAGGCTCCTCTGACCAAGAAGACATGAGTGACAGGGAGGAGGAGAGTGGGGCAGACAGCTCAGAGGGAGATCAATTATCTAGCTCCTCCTTGGATTTGGAACAAGAGTTCATGATACAGCCATGCATGCGGAGAGCGATGCATAGGCAGCAACAACTGAGAGAGTATTATCAAAGAAAATGAGGCCACTTGTGGTTGGCTGGGGCTGTGGTCATTAGTGAGGCTGCTATAAATAGCAGCCTATGGGTTTGGCCATTGTGGAGGATTATCTGATCGTTGTGTTTCGTGCCTGCCTTGCTGACTTTGACCTTTTGTGTGCTGCTTTTCCCCCCGCTTTGAAACTAACCCAGAGCAACGTGTGTTTCACTTTGTGAAAGAAGAAGGACTGTGAATTGCCTCACAGCTGCAAGCTAAGTATCACAGAACTGATAAGGGACTTGTACCAATTACCAGTTTGTTTGGAGACCAGTGCTTTTTGCTATACCAAAAGAGGGCTTGGTTTAAGTGACTTTTCATTATAAAGAACATTGTTTTGAATTTTCAAACGTGTGTGTGTCTGAAATTTGTACCTGTGAATTTTTGGGAGAAGTCTACCAGAGAGCCCAACAGAACAGAGCTGAGCTAGTGCAACAGCTCGTACGCACCCATGCCATAGGTTCGCCATCACTGTTCTAGACCATGGCTAGGCAAAGTTGGCTCTTCTGTGACATGTGGACTTCACACCCCCGAATTCTTGAGCTAGCATGATTGGCTCAGAGATTCTGAGAGTTGACGTCCACAAGTCATAGAAGAGCCAACTTTACCTACCCCTGTTCTAGACTCTTCAGCTAACCTCTTTGCATTGCACCACCTTGGCTTTGACCCAAAGTCAATGGAATGGCCTTCCCCACTGGTTTGGGGCAGGCAATGACTTTTCACTGAGAGCAAAGCCTACCTCTAACGCATGGCCATGTGCAGGTATGCGCAAACTCGCACACGTTTCATTTCTGTCGACTGCTCGGGGTCTAGAACTTCTAAAGCATTCCTGAGCCCCCGAGTCATCCAGCAGACGTATAAATTAAGCAGCCAAAGTACGACAGATTAGAATTAATGGTCGCGCTCAAGGTTTTAAGCCCTGGTTACACAACTCTCCACAGAGAGCCATAGTCTTGCAAACGAGCTGGATTGTGCCGCTGCAGAAAGGAAGGGGGCGAGCCCGCCTGCGACGGCCGATGCTTTAATTGGGAAATGGGGGGAAAAAATGTTCTCCCTCTCACTTTCAAGTCACAAAGCACAAAGCCGCCAGTGTTTGCAGCGTCGACAACAAACGAAAGGAACGCAAAGTCACATCTGTGGGATTTCTTTTATGGGAAAGCTACTTAAGAGGACACTGTTCCCGAGACAGTAGTTTCCCAAAGTCTTTGTATAAACATCAGAGGGAGCGGGGAAATTCTTGCGAGGTTGACTCAGACATGGCTGGGATCCAAGCTTAGATGAAGAAGAGGCCCTAAGCCACACCTGGAAATAGTGAGGGACTTGAAGGGTAAAATGGGGAGACCCAAACATAGTTGGATCCAGAAGCTGGAAGATGAATAGAATAGCATTTTAGATTTAGCGTTTAGACTTATATACCACTTCCCAGTGCTTTACAGCCCTCTCTAAGAGGTTTACAGAGAGTAAACATATTGCCCCCAACAATCTGGGTCCTCATTTTGCCGACCTTGGAAGGATGGAAGGCTGAGTCAACTTGAAGCTGGTCAGGATCAAACTCCTGGCAGCGAGCAGTAAAATAGCCTGCAATACTGCACTCTCACCACTGCACCACCGAGGCTCTTAGTGAAGGAAGGAAGGAAGGAAGGAAGGAAAGGAAGGAAGGAAGGAAGGAAGGAAGGAAGGAAGGAAGGAGGAAGGAAGGAAAGAAAGAAAGAAAGACAGAAAGAAAGAAAGAAAGAAAGAAAGAAAGAAAGAAAGACGGAAGGAAGGAAGGAAGGAAGGAAAGAAAGGAGTAATAGTATAGCAATAGCATTGAGACTTATATACCACTTCACAGTGCTTTAAGCTGTTTACAGAGAGTAAACATATTGCCCCCAACAGTCTGGGTCTTCATTTTACCAACCTTGGGAGGATGGAAGGCTGGGTCAACTTGAAGCTGGTCAGGATCAAACTCCTGGCAGCGAGCAGTGAATTAGCCTGCAACACTGCACTCTCACCACTGCACCACCGAGGCTCTTAGTGAAGGAAGGAAGGAAGGAAGGAAGGAAGGAAGGAAGGAAGGAAGGAAGGAAGGAGTACTAGCATAGCAATAGCATTTAGACTTATATACCACTTAACAGTGCTTTACAGCCCTCTCTAAGCGGTTTACAGAGAGTAAACATATTGCCCCCAACAATCTGGGTCCTCATTTTACCGACCTTGGAAGGATGGAAGGCTGAGTCAACTTGAAGCTGGTCAGGATCAAACTCCTGGCAGAAAGAAAGAAAGAAAGAAAGAAAGAAAGAAAGAAAGAAAGAAAGAAAGAAAGAAAGAAAGAAAGAAAGAAAGAAAGAAAGAAAGAGTAATAGCATAGCAATAGCATTTAGACTTAGACACTACTTTACCACCCTCTCTAAGTTGTTTACAGAGAGTCACCATATTGCCCCCAACAATCTGGATCCTCCTTTTACTGACCTTGGAAAGATGTCTTCAGGTTGCCAAGGTTGAGAAACACAGGCCTAGCCTCTTAATACTGTCTTGCAAGGAACTTACATATTAGCGCCTTGGTTAGAGTGCAGTACCTGCAAGCTATTTCTGCCGATCACTGGCTGCCAACACTTTGGCAGATTGAATGTCAATAGGTTCAATAGGTTTAAGGTTGACTCAGCCTTCCACCCTTCCAAGATCGGTAAAATGACGACCGATTGTTGAGGGCAATAGACTTACTCTCTGCAAACTGCTTAGAGAGGGCTGTAAAGCACTGGGAAGCGGTATATTCAGTGATACCTCATCTTACAAACCCCTCGTCATACAAACTTTTCGAGATACAAACCCGGGGTTTAAGATTTTTTTGCCTCTTCTTCCAAACTATTTTCACCTTACAAACCCAAGCCGCCGTCACTGGGGTGCCCCGCCTCCGGACTTCCGTTTTTGCGCTGCTGGGATTTCCCTGAGGCTCCCCTTCATGGGAAACACCACCTCCGGACTTCTGTGTTTTTGCGATGCTGCAGGGGAATCCCAGCAGTGCAAAAACGGGCGCTTCGCTGGCAACAGAAGTCTGGAGGGGGGGTTTCCCAGCGAGGGGAGCCTCAGCGAAATCGCAGCATCACAAAAATAATGGAAGTCCAGAGGTGGGGTTTCCCCTCGCTGGCAAACCCCACCTCCAGAGTCCCGTTGCCAGCAAAGCACCCGTTTTTGCGCTGCTGGGATTCCCCTACTGGGATTCCCCTGCAGCATCACAAAAACACGGAAGTCCAGCGGTGGGGTTTCCCTTGGAGGGGAGCCTCAGGGGAATCCCAGCAGCGCTTCGGCTGGCAAAAGGGATGAGTTATGGGCTTGCACGCATTAATCGCTTTTCCATTGATTCCTATGGGAAACATTGTTTCGTCTTACACACTTTTCACCTTACAAACCTCGTCTCGGAAGCAATTAGGTTCGTAAGACGAGGTATCACTGTAAGTCTAAATGCTAATGCTCAATGCTATTGCTTATTTTTCTCACGATTTATTTTGCAAGACTCTTGGAGCAGACTCCACCTCTTCCCCTGCCCCTTTGACCATCTCTGCCCTTCTTCTTCTCCACCAGGCCTCCATCTGTTCATGAGACGGTCTTTGGAATGCTGAAGCGGCGTATCATTGACAGGGGATTCCACAATGTCTTCATAGGTCAAGTCTATCTTTAAACATTGCCGTTCAAAGTAGAAGTAAAAAGCAACAGAGGTTACCAAGATATTTTTTCCCCTCCTGGGGAGTTGCCCCCCCCCCCATGCTGCAACTTTTTCGAGTTTTGAAGTTAAAAAGATCAGACTCTTCCCAAAATAGAGTATATGGGATTTCTGTGTTCCTTGCAGCATAAGAGGGAGGAGGAGGAGGAGGAGAAATGATATACAGTTACTGCGTCAATAGCATCTAGCCAAGCCAAGAACTTGCAAGGGAATTGCAACAGTACTTAGATGTATATACCGCTTCGTGGTGCTTTTACAGCCCTCTCTAAGCTGTTTACAGAGTCAGCCTCTTGCCTCATTTTACCTACTTCGGAAGGATGGAAGGCTGAGTCAACCTAGAGTGGGTGAAAATCGAACTGCTGGCAGTGAGCAGAGTCAGCCTGCAATACTGCACTCTAACCATTGTAAACCATGGATGGATGGATGGGTGGGTGGAAGGACAGATGAAAGAAGGAAGGAAGGAAGGAAGGAAGGAGAAAAGGAAGAGTAACAGCAATAGCACTTAGATTTATATACCGCTTCCCAGGGCTTTAGAGCCCCTCTTTAAGTGGTTTACTGAGTCACATATTGCCCCCAACAATCTGGGTCCTCATTTTACCCTGCATATATAATTAGCACTCTAACCACTGTAAACCATGGATGGATGGATGGATGGATGGAAGGAAGGAAGGAAGGAAGGAAGGAAGGAAGGAAGGAAGGAAGGAAGGAAGGAAAGAAGGCCGGGACGGGGCAGTGACAGATTATAGATAATAGATAGAGACAAGGGGGGAGAGAGAGAGATTGATAGAGACACAGAGAGAGAGAGAGAGAGAAAGGGACAGGGACAGATAATAAATAATGGAGAGAAGGAGAGATAGAGAGATTAGATTAGATTAGATTAGATTAGATTAGATTGGTAGATAAAGAGAGCGACAGAAAGTTTAGATTAGAGAGAGAGAGAAGATAGACAGACAGACAGACAGACAGAAAGAAAGAATGATAGATAGATAGATAGATAGATAGATAGATAGATAATAATTAATTAGATTTGTATGCCGCCCCTCTCCGAAGACTCGGAGATAGATAGATAGATAGATAGATAGATAGATAGATAGATAGATAGATAGATAGATAGATAATAATAATTTATTAGATTTGTATGCCGCCCCTCTCCGAAGACTCAGAGATAGATAGATAGATAGATAGATAGATAGATAGATAGATAGATAATAATAATAATAATAATAATAATAATAATAATTTATTAGATTTGTATGCCGCCCCTCTCCGAAGACTCAGAGATAGATAGATAGATAGATAGATAGATAGATAGATAGATAGATAGATAGATAGATAGATAGATAGATAGGCAGGATTGACTCCCTAGAAAATTATTTATAGGACTGTGGATTTAAACTGAGGCGTGAACAGAATAATTGGGCTCAAGCTGTTTTTCGAAAACAGCCCAATGCCGGAAAGGCCAGGGTTCACGGAGGTCGAAGCCAAAACACACCATCTCAGCTGCAAAGAAAGCTTACGCTCCTCTTCTTCGCTTGAATGAAGTCCGGCTTTCCTTGGAGGTTTGGAGGGGGGGGAATCGCCGACCACAAATTTTGCCAGCTGGTTTCCGTCTCACGCGAGTGGTGGGCAGAGACGCTAACGGCCAAAGAAGAGTATCTGTTGGCACAGAGTCCAGTTCCAGACAGACGGCGAGGAGACATGTTTTGAACCGAGTCGGCATTTGGATGGGGAGTGGCAGAGGAGGGTATATCGGTTTCTATAAACATGCCGGGAAATAGTTATGCCAGCGACTAGATTAGACTCCCCGGGGGTCAGCCAGGCCTCTACGTCAACTTTGATTTCCTGTGGGACGAGAAAGAAGGTAGAATAATCTCAATTTCTCCAAGGAAGCTTCCCTCCAATCTCGGCAAGGTGATAGACTATATCCAACATTTGGATTTATGGTTTCTAGACCTCATGAACTTATTTATTTGTTTGTTTGTTTGTTTATGTATGTGTGTGTGTGCGCGCGCGATTGTTTGTTTGTTTGTTCATTCGTTCATTCATTCATTCTTTCATTCGTTCGTTCATTGGTTCATTGGTTCATTGGTTCATTGGTTCATTGGTTCATTGGTTCATTGGTTCATTGGTTCATTGGTTCATTCGTTCATTCGTTCATTCGTTCAACTTCTGTTGTGGTCAGCTCTGGCCCAGCTCCTGCCCCAAGGACAGTGGATGTGGGGGAGACATCCACATGCCGCAAGCCTGTTTTGCCCCCGGTGGAATCTGCTGATGAAGGCTCCTCTGACCAAGAAGACATGAGTGACAGGGAGGAGGAGAGTGGGGCAGACAGCTCAGAAGGAGATCAATTATCTAGCTCCTCCTTGGATTCAGAACAAGAGTTAATGATACAGCCACGCATGGGGAGAGCGATGCATAGGCAGCAACAACTGAGAGATTATTATCAAAGAAAATGAGGCCACCTGTGGTTGGGTGGGGCTGTGGTCATTAGTGAGGCTGCTAGAAATAGCAGCCTGTGGGTTTGGCCATTGTGGAGGATTATCTGATCGTTGTGTTTTGTGCCTTGCTGACTTCGACCTTGGTGTGCTGATTTTCCCCCGCTTTGAAACTAAACCAGAGCAAAGTGTGTTTCACTTTGTGAAAGAAGAAGGACTGTGAATTGCCTCACAGCTGCAAGCTAAGTATCACAGAACTGATAAGGGACTTGTACCAATTACCAGTTTGTTTGGAGACGAGTGCTCTTTGCTATACCAAAAGAGGGCTTGGTTTAAGTGAATTTTCATTATAAAGAACATTGTTTTGAATTTTCAAACGTGTGTGTGTCTGAAATTTGTACCTCTGTGAATTTTCAGGAGGATTCTACCAGAGAGCCCGACAGAACAACTTCTATGCTGCCCAATCCCGAAAGACTCAGGTCAGCTTACAACAATAATAAAAATACAATATAAATAGATACAACACAATAAAAAAAGAAGTCGAACATTATCTAAACTAAATCATTATCTACAACTAAAACCCTATAAAAAAGTTATTTAAAAACTTCAACTACAAAGATACTCCTTGACGTAGGACCACAGTTGAATCCAAAACTTCCATTGCTAAGTGGGATACCTCCCAGCAACGAACAAGAACCCACAGGGTCGGCCTTCTTACTTGTTGGAAGCTGCCCAGAGTCCTTCAGGAATTGGGGCACAGATAAGCATAATTAATAAACTAATAATAAGATAGTTGTTCAATAAGAACATCCAATGGAACTGGAAAAGGTGCAAAAAAGGACAACAAGAATGATCAAGGCAATGGAGCCCCTCCCTTATGAAACCAGGTTGCAACGCCTTGGTCTCTTCAGCCTTGAAAGACGGCGTTGAAGGGGTGACTTGATCGAAGGGTATAAAATCATGCATGGGATAGAAAAGGTGGATAGAGAAATATCCTTTTCTCTATCACACAATCCCGGGACGAGGGGGCCCTCCCTAAAGCTCATAGGTAAGAAAGTGGGGACAAATAAAGGGAAATATTTTTTCGCCCAGAGGGTCCTTGGTTGATGGAATTCCCTTGCAGAAGAGGTTGCGACAGCTGTCAGCCTGGAGAGCTTCAAGGCAGGAGTAGACAGATTCATGGATGCCAAGTGTATCATCGGTAGTTATTGAAACGGATGTTCAGGTGCCACCTCTATGTTGGTTGAGGCAGGCAGGGTTTCCTTGGGTCCCATTTGCTGGGGGTCAAGGGACAGGGAGGGTCTTGCCTTCCCTTTCTGCTCAAGATCCCC